>NW_008658815.1:12180-13062 GCF_000695815.1 Acanthisitta chloris
TAGTGCTCGGTGCCCTATCCCCTCCTCCTCTCCCTAGAGGACTACCTGAAAGGAGCTTGTAGTCAGGTGGGAGTTGGTCTCTTCTCCCAGGCAGCCAGCAGGAGGACAAGAGGGCACAGTCGCAATCTCTACCAGGGAAGGTTTAGGTTAGATATTAGGAATAGATTCTTTATGGAGAGAGTAGTCAGACATTGGAATGGTCTGTCCGGGGAGGGGGTGGATTCAGCGTCCCTGGAGGTTTTCAAGATGAGTCTGGATGTGGATAGTGCTATGGTCTAGTAACCATGGTAGGGTTGGAGTCAGTGGTCTTTGATCTTGATTCTATGATTCTATGTTAATACAAACAATGGCGCCATGCTTTGCTCTCACATTAATGTGCTGAGGGAGCTATCTCCTGGGGCTGTTGAGGAAATGCATCTCTCTCTACCCGGGATTGATGTGAATGATTTTATTTTGCAGGCTCCCATGGCTGTTGCCCATCCTTATGTAAGCTCTTTAATGCTGTTAATTATATTGTCTCATACTGCTGTTATGCCATGGGGTTTGTGGAATCTGATGTCATGCTGTTATAGGACAAAACAAACTGTAGGTGAGAAGATATTGAAACATGACCTGAAGTGATCGGTCCCTAGGTGGTAGGGTGTGTGGAAGGATTTGGGCAGGTTCCTAGGATGATTATCACCTCCCATTGCCTGAGGCTTTACACCTGAACAGGTAATTAGCCCTGGCAAACTGACACGCCATCTGAAACAAAGGTGCCTTGCCCACTCTGATCAAAACGATCAGCTTCTTGCCCTATTCTGGGGCCTGGCCCATGCCTATCAAGCTGCAGTTCAGTACTTTCAGAGGACTGTATTTGAGACAGGAACCCAAATAGCAACA
>NW_008658815.1:13115-19046 GCF_000695815.1 Acanthisitta chloris
GCCACAACAACTACAGTAGTTGTCCTGGTAGTGAAAAAGAAAAAACAGATAAAGAGAGCTATAGGTCCATGTCCCCAGTTAGAAGCAGAAGCAGAAGTAGAAGCAGCAGAAGCAGCAGAAGAAGAAGAAGCAGAAGAAGCAGAGAAGAAGAAGAAGAAGAAGAAGAAGAAGAAGAAGAAGAAGAAGAAGTTGATAAGAGGATTGGAGCATCTCCCCTATGAAGACAGGCTGAGGAAGTTGGGGCTGTTCAGCCTGGAGAAGAGAGGACTGCAAGGAGACCTCATAGCAACTTTTCAATAGCTGAAGAGGGGCCTACAAGGGAGCTGGAGAGGGACTCTTTGCTAGGAACTGCAGTAATAGAACGAGGGGTAATGGGTTCAAATTGAGGGAGGGAAAGTTTAGGTTAGATCTTAGAAAAAGGTATTTTACTGTGAGGGTAGTGAGACATTGGAACAGGTTGCCCAGGGACATGGTGTCTGCCCTGACCCTGGCGGTGTTCAAGACCAGGCTGGATGAGGCTTTCAGTAACCTGATCTAGTGAGGAGGTGTCTCTGCCCATGGCAGTGGGAGCTGGGACTAGATGATCTGTAAGGTGCATTCCAACCGTTAAATTCTATGATTCTTTGAACAAGAAAGAGGAGAAGCAAGAGAAGGAGATGAGACTTGCAGAAAGATTACAGCTGCCAGCCAGTTGCATGGATCTCTGGATGGCTGCTTCAGTGCTGGGATAACAGGGCCAACAGTCAGCAATTAGAAGGTCATGAAGCCGACCAGCTGGCCTCCCTTGCTACAGAACAAGGAATTGAAAGAGTAATTGAAAAAGAGGGACCAATTTGCAGTATTTGGAGACAGGTCTTCTCAAGTGTGAGGACAAGATACCCATTTAAGGAAGATCTTATGAAATTCCTAGGAAAGTGGACCACTGCAGAGGGAGGTATCCAGTACTTGGGAGAATTAACAGTGCTGGAAGTCATCTATAGTAATCTAAAAGGTGATAACGTCCTAAAGATCCAGAGAATGTCCCTTGCACAATGGCCATGTGGATGAAGGTGGTCTAAAACACTCCTGCATCATATTCCAGCAGCTTGGTAGCAGTGTATTTCCTGGATACACCAGCTGTAGAGATTGAGTCTTCCTGGCTCCAAAACATAGACGAAACTCTCTGTGCTTCCACATCCGTATGGACCAGCACCTCAGCTGTCAGGAGTAGCCCAGGTGATCATCTTCTCCTGCCCAGGCTGGAGGGAAGGGAACCCACAGGCACACAATAACTGGTGTACTCCAATTCTTTCTTTGTGACCTGGGGGAAGACATGAGGAAGTGGGATGGTGAATCCACCTCCAAAGTGAAAAAGCCTGTGTATATGAACTGAGAGGGAAGTGAGCTCTGAAGAAAGGGCCACCCAAGAAAGTCTGTCAGTGTAGTTGTTGCAGGGGGCAATCACTGATCTTCCAGATACAGAAAAACTGAAACCACTTCCCTTGAGTGTGGAGAGGGAACTTCTGGGCTGGTGTCGCAAAGGTCAGGCAATGAATACTCTGGCCAGGAACAGGAATGGAGGGTCCCTGCTTCTGGCCAGGAGGAGGAAAGGGATGACCAAGCATACTGGACAGTGTAGATTCCATGGCCTGGCACATCAGATTCACAGAAGTATAAAGCTTTAGCAGACATTGGTGCACAATGCACACTGATGCCATCAAGACATAGGAGTGCAGAACTCGCCTGGATCTCTGGAGTGACAGGGTTGCCTGTATTAGAGGCTGAGGTGAGCTTAGCAGGGGACAAGTGAGAAAAGCACCCCACTGTGACTGGTCGAGAGACCCCTTGTATCCTTGACATTGACTACCTCAGGAAAGGGTACTTCAAATATCTAAAAGGGTGTTGATAGGCTTTCAGTGTACCTACTGTGAATACAGAGAAGTTTGAACAGTTATCTACCTTGCCTGGCCTCTCAGAAGATCCCTTCATTGTGGGGCTGCTGCAAGTTGAAGATCAGCAAGTGCCAATTGCTAACAGGACAGTGCACCAACAGCAATATCACACCAACCAATATGCCATATTTTCAATCCATAAACTAATTCATCAACTGGAGAGTCAAGGAGTGATCAGTAGGGCTCACTCACCCTTTAACAGCCCCATATGGCCAGAGCAGAAGTCTAATGGAGAATGGAGACTAACAGTAGACTACCGTGGCCTGAATGAAGTTACACCACATCGGAGTGCTGCTGTTTTGGATATGTTGGAACATATGACCTGGAGTCAAAGCAGCCAAGTGTTATGCCAAAATTGATACTGCTAACTCATATTTCTCGATTTCTCTGGCAGCAGAGTGCAGGCCACACTTTACTTTCACTTGGAGGGTCATCCAGTGTACCTGAAATCGATTACCTCAGGGGTGGAAACACAGCCCTACCATATGTCATGGACTGATCCAGACTGCACTGAAACACGGTGAATCTCCAGAACATCTGCAATATATTGATGATATCATATTGTGGGGAAACACAACAGAATTTTTTGAGAAAGGGAAGAAATAATCCAAATTCTTCTGAAAGCTAGCTTTGACATAAACCTAAGTAAGGTAAAGGGACCTGCACAAGAGATATAATTCTTGGGAGGAAAATGGCAGGATAGATGCAATCATGTGCCTGAGGATGTGGTTAACAAAATAGCAACTATGTCTCCATCAGCTAACAAGAAGGAGAGACAAGCTTTCCTAGGCTTTTTACGGTTCTGGAGGATGCACATTCCAGGTTATAATCAGTTTGTGAGCCCCCTCTATTGAGTGACCTGGAAGAAGAACCATTTTGAAAGCAGCCTTGGACCGCAGCAGGCCTTTGAGCAGATCCAACAGGAAACAGCTGGTGCAGTAGATTTTGGGCCTGTGAGGACTGGACCAATTGTGCACATTCTACTCTACACTGCAGCTGGGGAGCATGGTCTCTCTTGGAGCCTCTAGCAAAGAACATCAGGAGAAACCCAAAGTTGACTGTCAGAGTTTTGGAGCCAAGGTTATTGAGGATCAGAAACCCACTACACTTCAACTGAAAAAGAGATATTAGCATCATAGAATCAAAGAATCATCAAGGTTGGAGGAGATCTCTAAGATCATCGAGTCCAAACATTAGCCTGCCACTCTGCTGTAACCCCTAAACCCTAAACCAAGACCAATTTTTCTTCAGAAGTTTTTGGGACAGAAGCATGTCTCCTCTTGCCACCATGGTTGCCTGTGTTATGTTGGATGTTCAAAGAAAACATGCCTTCAACACATCACACAATGAGTGTTAGATGGAGTAAGTGGGTAGCACAACAAGCTTGACTGGGAAAACAAAATTGCCAATGAATCCAGGAAGAGATTATGGATAGGCCAGAAGGCAGACTTTGGAACATTGTCTAAGGAGGTGGCTCATGCTCAAGAAGCACCACCATATAACAAGTTATCAGAAGACAAAAGAAGCTATACTGTATTTACTGATGGATCCTGTTGCATGGTAGGAAATCATTGGAGGTGGAAAGCTGTTGTGTGGAATCCTACACAGCAAGTCATTAAGACCACTAAAGGAGAAGGCAAGTCAAGCCAATTTACCAAGCAACTATCCAACCGTACTGAAGCCCTGCACTTCTAGAGATGGCTGAACACCTGCCTGTGGGAAGCAGTGAATTAATTTCTTGTTTCATTTGGTTTGTGTGTGTAGCTTTTGCTTTCCCTATTAAACTTTCTTTGTCTTGACCCACACGTTTTCTAGCTTTCACTCTTCTGATTCGCTCTGCCATCCTGCTGGTGGAGGAGTAAGCGAGTCACTCTGTGGGGCTTGGCTGCTGACTGGGGTTAAACCACAACAACATGCTGCATTTTCTTGGAAAAGCTCTAACCTTTAACACTGGAATAATGAAAAATAAGTTAAATAAGGGTAAAAATATTTTCCAACAAAGGGGCATTTTTCAAACTCAATTTTACAAAAATACATCTGAAACCTGAGCGTCATTGATGGCTGAAAGGTAAACATTTGACTTTGGATTAACAGGTTTCAGTGCTAAAGTAATTTCATTTTCATACTGATGGTGAAACTAGGTAAATGTGAAGTTGTTAGCAGCCAAACCTCTTTTCCTCTCTGCACCACTCCAGTGGTATTTGTACAGTTTCATATTTCTGTTTAAGGTAAATTCTGAGTCAATTTGGACCTAGAAATGTCTTAGTAACTATTAGTGCCTTATATTTAACGTTTCATATTACAACCTAATAGTTGTTAAATCATTGTTGTTGATTGGAGCATGATTATTATTAGCTTTATTCTTGATAATATTAAAACGCTTGAAGGAACTGAACTTCACCTTATTAAAGAGAATAAAGAGAATACTTTTGCCAAGAAAAGTTAAGGAATAACAAGCCATATTCATATCTGGGTTTCATGTTATCTCCTGTGAGGAACCTTTGCTCTCCCTGCTAGTTCAGATCTGCTGCTTCGTGTAAGCACTCTGTGACACTCAGTAAACATTAGGGGTGTGCTTCCAGCAGAAATAGTCAGGCATCTATCAAGTTATTTCCCAGGAGTAACTTGCAAAGCTAGAGAGAAGTTGTTTTATTATTATTGATTTAGAAGGCATTTGAAATGTTATTGGAGAAATGTATGTTGTGTGCTGTGAATACTAAAACATGTAAAGTTACCTTTAATGTTTCTGCTAATATACAGTGACACATCTATGTTTGCCATTTAAATGAACAGTTATGTTACATACATTTTTCTAAAAACTAAGCAAAACCCACAAGTTACTGTCTGAAGTACTTTCTTTTAAAGATTAAACAAATATTAATAGAATAATACTTCCTCATGGAAGTATTCCTCTCAGCTCATAGTGACTTCATGATGTTGGAAATCAACAACCATATAAACAAAAAGCAAATTAAAAAAATTTAAAATTAAAATAAAATAAAATTTTAAACTAATGGAGGCATAAATTAACCTCAGCCTATTGAAACTGCATGGACATGACAAACACTTAGCAATGATACTGAGACAGAATAGAATGTTCCAGAACATCATATTGTGTCCTAAAAAGCATCGTGACATCAGGAAGACATCCTATCTTCTTTTTCAGATTTCTGTGAAATCCTATACAAATGTGCTAATAGTAAATCAGAGTACAGATGATGTCAGATGCGAAATATTCCATTAGGTGACACCATACCTTCTACAGCCAACACAAAAGTATTTCCCAGCAAGAAAATCTTTCTCTAGACCATTTCTCAGACTCAAACTATGGGGCCTCCATCGCTTCTCTCTAGAGACTATTCCACAATTCTAATAGATTTCACTATTAGACACATTTTCCTGGTAATAAGACTAAATTTTCCTTTGCTCAATTTCATCCTTGAAAAATGTATCCCTTGACTGCAGTATGAAACACTTGTTGGTTCAAAGCTAACCATGTGTATTTTTGCTTCCACATAGTAGCATAACCTACAGTGCTCCAGTTTTATTCACTTGGTTTTTAAAGATTTTATGTGCTATAAAAGTCACCATTTTAGTACCTAAACCACCATATTTTTCCCATTCTTATTATTTTACATGTGGAAATTCCACTTCTCCATTTCCCAGGCTCTGAAATTTAGGGAACTGCAAAATTGTGCATTGTTAATGGCTTGGGTTCTGTCTGCCTGGATTTTGAAATGCAGTTCACCATTTACAGAAGAGTTTAGAAAACTTTACTTCTCAAGTACTGAGTGGTTTAACTTCTTTAAACACATAATTTCATGGCCTACTTTCTTATACCAAATGGACTCAGACATATCTAGTACGTACAGGTGCATTCAAAGGGAGCTTCTTCATTTCAATTTTAAATATTTAAAAACTATGTTTGCCCTGTGTAAATTAATTTCCTTGGTAACAAAAACAAGAGACAAGTGGGGAAAAAAGAGTTATTATATATATA
>NW_008658816.1:0-336 GCF_000695815.1 Acanthisitta chloris
CGCCGCGGATCTCGCGAGAGTTTCCCTCTTTCCCCCTCCTACCCCCGCCTCACCGCGACTCTCGCGAGACATCCCCCTCCCCACTCCCCTCGACGAGGCTCTCGCGAGACTTCCCGCTCTGCTGCCATCTTGGCGCCGAGGCGGTCACCGGGGCCAGGGGACGAGGGGTCGAGTCCCGCCCGGTCCGACCGGTCGTCACTGCTCCTTCCTCCTCCTTCCTTCTCCTCTTCGCTCCTCCCCGAGCCCGCACTGCCTCTCCTGCCCCCGCCATGCTCTCCCGCCTCGTCCTCCGCGCTGGTGAGTGCTGCTCCCCGCGGGGGGCTGTGTTGGCTGCGC
>NW_008658816.1:355-3162 GCF_000695815.1 Acanthisitta chloris
CCTCTTCTTTTCCCTTATTCCTTTGTATCTTTGCAGCCCCCGCCGCGCTGAAGGCGCTGCCGCCGCCCCTCGCTGCGGGGTGAGTACTGTGCGCTGTGACCTTTGCCTGAAGGTGTTCCCCTCTCATCCTGAAGGGCTGGCATGGAGCCCCTCAGAACTTGACGGTGTTACGTCTAAATAACGTTATTTGGGAGGGCGTTGCCTTTATTTTTCTCATGAACTCTCTGTGGGTATGCAATAGGACTGTGGAGAGGAAGCTGTGGAGGTTGTCTAGTCTCACACACTTCCTGGCTGGAGCTGTGTCCAATAAAAGCCAATTTATTTCACTGTAAACGTGTTCGATTGGGATTTGTTTTTTCATAAGAAGGTTAACGGAAGGTTTCTCCCTGCCCACAGTGTGCTGCACACTACCAGATCACTGCACACAACTCAGCAGAGTTTGGCTCCTTTGCCACCCCTGCCCGAGAAAGGAGGAGAAGTTCGTCATGGTTTGATCCCCGAGGAGTTTTTCCAGTTTCTCTACCCTAAAACAGGAGTCACAGGTTAATGCAGGCACTTTTGGTTATGTTTGTGTAGTCCAGTCCATCACCACTGGGTGCTGGAAAGGGCAAACATTAGTGAAATGAGGCTTTGCATGAGCAGGGTGTGAAAAAGTGAAAGGAGGGCGCAAGGGCAGCTTTCCTGCCTCTCTCCTGGGCATCTGTGCTTGAAAGAAAGGCTAAAAAATGCCATGAGCTTCGTTTTGCAGGAAGATTTAGTTGCCTGTAAACCTTTCCAGAGAGATTTTTACCTGTTCCTGGATGAGCAGAAGCAGCAGGTTCTGTGCCAGGTGTGAGTTACTTCCACTCCTGGTGAGATTCCTCTCCCTGGGTGGAATTGAGGACAGACTGGACATGGCACTTGGTGCTCTGGTGTAGTTTACGTGGTGGTGTTGGGTCATAGGTTGGACTTGATGACCTCAGAGGTCTTTTCCAACCTGATTCATTCTGTAATTCTGTCCACTGTGGTTCTGCTTTTTGCCCTGATGAGAAACAACACCTGATCCTGTCACCCTTTAACCTCTTAGGGACTTTATTTTATTGAGCCTCCTCATGCTTTGTGCCAACAGTGCTGCTTTGTTCCCCTTAGGGCCCTACATGCTGGGCACTGGCCTCATGCTGTACCTGCTTTCCAAGGAGATCTATGTCATTAACCACGAGACAGTGGCAGGTGCCTGTATCCTGACAGTCCTCATCTATGGCATCAAGAGGTTTGGGAAGGATGTAGCAGCTTTTGCTGACAAACTGAACGAGGTAACAGTAGAAACCATAAGCTGACGTTGTAGTAGTTGATAAGGGATGATTTTGTTAAATGGAAACGGTTTCCCACTGCCAGAGGGCAGGGTCAGATGGGATATTGGGAAGGAATTCCTCCCTGGGAGGTGCTGAGGCACTGGCACAGGTTGCCCAGACAAGCTGTGGCTGCTCCATCCCTGGGAGTGTTCCAGGCCAGGCTGGATGGGGCTTGGAGCAACCTGGGCTGGTGGGAGGTGTCCCTGCCCATGGCAGGGGGTGGAATGAGATGAGCTTTAAGGTCTTTCCAACCCAAACCATCCTAGGATTTATGACTGTGAACCCCAATTCTCTCTTACCACCCTTTACCCTCAGCCCAGGGCAGATCACACTGACCCTTTTCAAATCTCAATGCACACTCAATCACAGATCACTTGCTTTCCTTGCATCTTCCTTTCATTCTAAAACCTACTTGTTGTTTCTTCCTTCAGGAGAAAATAGCTCAAGCCTTAGCAGTGAAAAATGAGGCTATTGAGAACCTCCAGGCTGCCATTGAGCAGGAGAAGAAGGAGCAGTGGAGGGTGGAAGGTCGCAGTTACCTGTTCGATGCCAAGCGGGTACGTGGTGCTCCCCACGCTCAGCCTGCCTGCTGCACCTTGAGTGCCTCTGGCACTGCTGCCAACCAGCTGCAAACCACTTCCTACCTGTGTGCTGCACACAGGGACACTGCCCCCACCTGATCCAGGGAGAGGGACTTCTCATACGGACAGTGACAGAACAAGGGGGATGATTTTACACTGGTGGAGGGTTAGATCAGACGTTAGGAAGAAAATCTTTACTCAGAGGGTGATGAGGCTCTGGCACAGGTTGCCCAGAGAAGCTGTGGCTGCTCCATCCCTGGCAGTGTTCCAGGCCAGGTTGGATGGAACTTGAAGCAATTTGACCTACTGGAAGGTGTCCTTGCCCATAACAGAGGGTGGAACTGTGTGATCCCTAAGATCCCTTTGCAGAACAGAGGGTGGAGCTGTGTGATCCCTAAGATCCCTTTGCAGCCCAAATCATTCCGTGATGCTGTGACTTTTGCTATAGAACATGTTCTGTTGTTGCCTTTGTGTTCATGCCCAACATTTTCAAATCATTCCATGATGCTGTGACTTCTGCTATAGAACATGTTCTGTCGTTGCCTTTGTGTTCATGCCCAACATTTCCCTTTTGATTCCATGTTCTGTGTGCAGAATAACATTGCAATGCAGCTGGAAACCAACTACAGGGAGAGGATGATGATGGTGTACAACGAGGTGAAGAAGAGGTTGGACTACCAAGTGGCTATGCAGAACTTAAAGCGTCAGAAGGAACAGGATCACATGATTCAGTGGGTGGAGAAGAATGTCATTCAGAGCATCACACCTCAGCAGGTACCTGCTGGGTTTTGTCTGCTTTACATTTTAGTCTGCACAAGGATTTGCTGTTCTGGGATTCTAGTTTAACCCAGGAGATGGTGGGTGTCTTTGGGTGACTCCAGACATGACTGCAAGC
>NW_008658816.1:3176-4295 GCF_000695815.1 Acanthisitta chloris
GGAGGAGCAACCCAGTTCCTGGTACCAAGTGCTTGTGTTGCTGGTGATTTGAGCTAGAATTGTGTGTAGCATTTGCTGCAGCACAGAACTAAACTGTGCTGAGATGTAGCTACCAGGGCAAGGAGCTCACCTGTAAAATTCTCTGTGTAAGACCACAGCAGCTTAAGACCTGCAGATGGTTCTGGATGGCCTTGCTTGAAAGGAGTTAAACAGAACAATCCAAGCAAACATGTTCCCAACACTGCAGGCAGATGCTTTTCTTGCCCAGAGAAGCTGTGGCTGCTCCATTCCTGGGAGTGTTCCAGGTCAGGTTGGACAGGGCTTGGAGCAATCTGGGCTGGTGGAAGATGTCCCTGCCCATGGCAGAAGTGGAATGAGATGAACTTTAAGGTCTTTTCCAACCCAAACCAGTCTGGGGTTCCATGATTCAATGCTTTAGTGCAGCTCCTTGTTTGGATGTGAGTCTTGAGTTCATGAGCTATGATTACATCCCTTTCAATCTGTCACTCAGGGGTCTAAAATGCACTAAATGTACATTTTTCTTATTGAAATGTGTTCTGAAATCTGTTTCCTTCTCTTGCAGCAAAAGGAAAGCATTGCCAAGTGCATTCTGGACCTGAAGGCACTGTCCAAGGGGTCCCACGCAGTGCTGTGACCACATCTGATCCCACTGACATGTCTCCATACTTAACTGCTAGAAACTCTGTAACTCTAATGTGTCATTAAACAAACAAAACCCAACCCCTGTGTGTCTTTCACTAGCAACAGTCATTGCCTGATTGTATTTGAAGTGTCTGGATGGGTCATGTACACCACTGCAGTTGGTTTATGGTTGTGACCACAGAGTGTGAGATCTTGTTTGGTTCCTTGTTTGCTCATGAACACTTCCAGAGGGAAGTTCACTTTCATAGGAAAAAAGTCTGGTGCTAAAAGTGATCCCTCTGTTAGAATTTCCTGTGATAACATGTCCAGACATCTCTTCTTGTGTCGTGGTTTTACCCCAGCCAGCAGCCAAGAACCACACCCCAACCCTCAAACACCCCAAACCACCATCCCAACCACCCCAACCCTCAAACACCCAAAACCACCATCCCAACCACCCCAACCCTCAACCACCCC
>NW_008658816.1:4367-9761 GCF_000695815.1 Acanthisitta chloris
CATCTCCAGGAGAGCAGGGCCCATCACGCGTAACGGTTCCTTGGGAAGACAAACACCATCACTCCAGAATTTCCCCCTTCCTCCTTCTTCCTCCCACCTTATATACTGAGCATGATGTCATATGGTGTGGAATATCCCTTTGGTCAGTTTGGGTCCCCTGTCCCAGCTGTGTCTCCTCCCAGTCTCCCATGCATCCCCAACTTCCTTGCCATGTGGCAGTACGGAAAGCAGTAAAGGCCTTGGCTCTGTGTAAACTCTGCTCAGCAATAACAAAAACATCTCTGCATTATCAACCCTGTGTTCAGCACAAAACCCAAACATAGCCTCATACTAGCCTCTATGAAGAAAGTTTACTCTACTTCAGCTCAAACCAGCACATCTTGTAACCATGTTCTAAACCCAGTGATTTCTGCTCCCACTCACGTGGTCCTGGACTTGGGATGGCTCTGGCTGAGTGTCCTTGGGCTCAAAAAGAGCTGCCAAACCCTTTCATGACAAAGCTTTGTGTGGTGATGAAAGTGTTTTGGTTCTGGGAAGAGAGAATTATCTGGCAGGAAACGTGTCAAAAGCCACTGAGCACTTGGCTTGAGCTGCACTTGCCAGTGTGAAGTTTAAACAGGGTGAGTTTATTCCATAGGGTGAGTTTTTCCTGGATTTTCCTAGTTTTATGTATATTATGCTCATAAGCCTTTCCATTTTGGTTTTGTAGGAAACTTTTCCCTCAAGGATTTTGTTCTGTCTTAGCTGAGCAAAGCACCTCCCTGTGTAACTTGATCTTTTGTGTGCTGGGAAGTGATTTACTTAGTACATAAACCCAAGTGAGCAGATTTGGGGTGTTCCTACACACCTCTTTGTGTATAAATCAGAGCTGTTTTCAGTGCAGTTCAGGAAAACCCACAATTTTCCACATTTTTCAGCATCAGCTCAGAAAAATGGTTCTTTAGAGGTAAGAACCTCTAAGTCAAAGCTGCCTTACTTTAGCTCAGCAGTTTCAGAAAGTGCAGGTGTCTCTCAGTTTCCTGTTTTTTTTTAATGTAAGTAAAAAAATGCGAAGTTGCTCAACTTCCACATTTGTGTAACTTCACGTTTGAATGACACTTGAGCTTTTCACTAGTGAGACAGATCCTTTTCACAAAGCCAAGTGGGTCAACTTGCTGTGCTGAGGTTCCAGGAGTTTTCCACTAGCAGTTCCATGGTGGGAGGTAAGATGGAGCTCTAGCACTTCTTCCTTACTGCAAACCCAACACAGTGTGAGGTTTGGTGGGGAGAAACTCTTTGGAGTTGGATTCTGGAATGTGAGATGCAGCTGGAAAAGTGGCAGGAGCAGGAGGAACAGGGAGGTGATGTCCATGGTGGTGTTTCCACATTATTCACAACATGCAGTTTGCAACCCACATGGGGAGACCTACCAGGGTGGGGATTTTACAGTAGATTTGAGATTCTCAAATTTGAGAGGAAAGTTCCTGTTCCTGCTTTGGTGGGGAAAAAAAAAGTCAATTTAACTTCAGAAAGGGAAACAAAGAGGGAATTTTTCAGAGCTGCTTCTGATTAGGAAAATGCTCATGAAGTGCACTGGGTTTTTTTTTCTGTTGCAAAATGATCCTGTGGGGGCTTTTTAGTTATTAAATGCTCATTTTTACGTGGAAGAAGACAATGTGCTCATCAAAGCACAGTGACTTTGGGGAGACCTTCTCACCCTCTGCAACTCCCTGACAGGAGGTTGGAGTCAGGTGGGGGTTGGTCTCTTCTCCCAGGCAACCAGCAGCAGGACAAGAGGGCACAGACTCAAGCTCTGCCAGGGGAGGGTTAGGTTGGATATTGGGAAGAGATTTTTTCTGGAGAGAGTGCTCAGGCATTGGAATGTGCTGCCCAGGGAGGTGGTGGATTCCCCATCCCTGGAGGTTTTCAAGCTGAGACTGGATGTGGCACTTAGTGCCATGGTCCAGTAACCACAGTAGGGTTGGACTTGATGATCTTGGAGGTCTTTTCCAACCTGGTTGATTCTGTGATTCTATGACCATGTGTGTGTGCAAGAACCAGGCACTGGGAAGTAGGATTGATGCTGAGTTATTGCTGGTTGGTAAAACTGCTTTGTGCCAGTTTATCAGATGCCTGAAAAATGGCTAAAAACTAAAAGTCTGTGAGTTAGAAACAGGTGATGGGTGAATTTTGCTCATGAGTGTACACATGTATATAAATACACCTTTTTTTTCCCCCTCCTTTTAGCTTCTCTTCCTGCCCATTAGTGTCTGGAGAGAATGGGAAGTGGTTCTTCAACAAAGAAAGAAGGTATTTTATTTTTTCAAGCTTATTTTAGCTGCAGTTAGTGTTCTTAACAGTGCTGTGGTGCTGACCCCAGGGCTGCTATGGGGGCAGCTCAGCAGATGTGAACATTTGGGGAAGAACTGCTTGGCTGCCAAGGGCTGCCCTGGGCCAGTCATAATAGGAACAATGAAATTTTTCTGTCTGATGATTCCACTTTCAGCCCCACAAGAGAGAAATATTAGATGTAAAACCAGACAGCTTTGTACAGTCACATGTCTCTGTGTGTGCTTCTTGTTGCTTGGGCTATTACTGGGGAAATGGACACATTTCAAAACCAGGTTTGGATTGGTTATTTTTTTTTAATTCCAATTCACTTCAGAGCCTATTTCCACTACTGTCCAGACCACCCTATACACCACTGCACCCACCCCTGCAACTGACTTGGAAGCTTCAGAAGTCAAATGTTGGATTGAGTAAGTGCTTCACCTTTGTTTCCTGACTCCAAACCCAGAGCTCCCTGAGGCTGCAGTTTCCTCCTGCAAGGGAGGAGTGACCTGTCATACATTTTACTCCTTGGGGTTTGAAAATGTTGCTTAGAGTTTCCTAGTCTGTGCACTAGATGTGTAATTCCTAGTCATGCTTAATGCAGGTACTTTTAACCTCTTGGGGTGAATGATGTGTGACACCTCCTAAGGTTTGGTGAATTGGAGCACTGCTGATGCTTCAACAGCTCTGTTAAAACTGAGGATTCTGACAGGGATTTCTGTGTGTCAACAGCCATGAAATACTCTACATGTCTCTGGCCTTCATCTGTGGCATCCTCCTGACTGTCCTGGTGTTTGCCATCATCTACCTCCTCAGGAAAAGTAAGTGGCACAGTCAGAGGAGTAACAGCAGGGTGATGGAAACTACAGAAATTACTCTGAAAGAGGCTCAAATTCTGTCTGCCTTGAGTAATGCATTGATGACAGGTCACTCCTGGCACTAACTCCTCAGGAATCATCCTGGGAGCTGTTTCCACAGAAGAGTTAACTCTGCCACTGATGAATTGAGGAGGTTTTTGTTGGTTGGGGGTTTTTCTCATCCTAACACTGGCCACGCTGAATTCCTCAGTCCCTTTTCATCCTAGCCACTTCCAACAAGTGGGCAAGGACTTGGTAGCCCAAACTGGCCCTGTTGCAGTGCAGGTCTGTGCCAGATTTGTCTGTCACCCACTCTTGAGCCTCTCTTGCCTTGCTGTCTCCAAGCCCAGTGCTGACAGCTGAGACTGGTATCACTCTCCTTCCCAGAGCATAAGAAATCCCATCAAAATTTACGAGAGGAAGTTTGCCCCCAGACAGCAACTGAGGAATCTGTGAGGAACCACCAGGTAAGGCTTACAACTCTTGTTTCTAACACTCTATGCAGAGATTTCAGGTTCCTGACAGTGTGGTTGTATTAATTTGGGGTGGGAAGGAGGAAAGTAATTTGTAAGACTTGAGTGTTAGTCAGCAAAAGTTCTTCCTTTGGACATCCAAGGCTTCAGCCTGAGTAACTTTCCAGGGAGGTACTTGGGCAGTAGCAGGAAAGATCACACAACCAATCCAACCTGTTAGGTCATAGGTTGGACCTGATGATCTTAGAGGTCTTTTCCAGCCTGGAAAATGATGCTCCTCAGAGCATCAGAGATGACAGAGGAGATGATGCTCTCTGCTACCACAGGGCTGAAATGCCATACTGTACTCCCCATGTATTTCAAGGGTTCTGGGGCTTAATTAAACTCCTAATTAGGCAGGTTAGGGCAAAATCTCTTCAAATGGCCAACATGTGATATTAACTCTTTGGAAGTCCCTAAAGGAGCATTGACCTGAGCTCCTGAGCTAGCCCCTGAGCTGATCCAGCATTGCATTTGCTGATTTTGCCATGTGCAGGGACAAACTGCTTGTGGTGCTGAGAAGAGATTAGAAGTGAGAAATCCCTGCTGAGCTGCAGTGCTTGAACACTCTCTAATGTCTGTGGCTTCTTTCACATCCCCAGAATGAGGTTACCTACTCCACTCTGGTGTTCCAGCGAGGTCGGACACCACTGGCTGTGTGATGATGAAGTTCCCAGTGAAACAAAAATGTTTCCACTTGCTCAACATCAAAAACCACCAGAACGTTACCCCAAGGCCTGTGGTGCTCTGAGAATGCCAACACTGCTGTATGCAACACCAGCTCTTGTTAAGTCAGAAGGGGAAATTGAGGTCTCCCATTCCAAACTGGTTGCCAATGGTTGTGGGCAAATTGTCGGGTTTTGGTTTTTTTCATACAGTATTTCCTCATCTGAAGAAATTTCTCTGCAATTGTAAAGTTTCCTTTTTTGTGACCTACTGAAGAGAATTAAGAAATGAAAATGTTTCTCTGAGTCTATCCCTGTCTGTACCTTTGTGTTTCCCTTTTCTGTCACTAACTATAGTATTTTTCTTGGTTTTTTTTTTTTTTAATTGCCAAGTGCTCTGATTAGTTATTTGCTATTACTGAAGTGATGATAAAACAATATTTGTATGCAAATGTCTCTTCCTGACTGAGTCCCATAAAAGAAATGCACAATCACAGTGTGACAGCAAAAATCTCTGGAAATCTTCATTCATATATTAGTACCCACAATGGATATTTAGAAAAGTTAAAAATCATTCTCTTTTTGGGCTGATTTTTAGCTCTTTTTGGAAACTGGGGATAAGATACCACCAGTGACTTGGTCTTAGCAATCACAGAGAAGCTTCTCTGCACGTTCCCATGCCCATGGGTGGGAGGTTTGTTGTCCAAGGGGGTAGAGGGATCTCCAGCTGCTCAGGGCTGAAGGAGAGTGAATTTTTCTGCTGTCTCAATGCTTGGACATTGGCTGAGGATATCTGAGAGGTTTCAGGGGCTCAGGGCTGGATGTGCCACCTGATGGCAGCACCAAGCCATGGATGTGCTCTGGGTTTGCTCCTCCTAGACTTGGTGCTTTGCTGCTTTTCCAACACAGAGTTAACAAAGCAGTGGCTCCACCTCTGCCAGCCCCAAAGGGTTGTCCTGCCTCCTCCTTCTTCCAGCAGCTGCTGGAATTCCGGGGGATCCCTGAAAAGCAGGTGCCCCAGAGCATTGTGTTCTGAAATTTGGTGGTGTG
>NW_008658817.1:0-42872 GCF_000695815.1 Acanthisitta chloris
TAATAAGTACTCCTTTTCCACCAAGTGTGTTGAATTTTTTGAGGTTTGCTTTCCTGGTGCAAGTTTTACACCAAATGTGCACAAGTCTGCGTTATCAACTCCTTTGGATAGTGCTTGTACCAAGGTTTGCTGATGACTTATTCAGTGTTTAAATACATGGTTTCATAAAGGATATTGTGGCTTTTCAACCAAACATGATTGTGGTTATCCAATCTGAAATGCTTAGAACTAAATAAAACCCTCATTCACTCTGCTGTAATAAAAATAAAAGCATTTTACAGCATGACAGAGTAATTCTTGGCTGTTGATTGATCTAAGTGATAGAATTAATTAATTGTGAATCTGGACAAATTGTATTCATCTGGCCAGTTGCTGATCCACAGATTGTCAGTAATAGAAATCTGCCATGTAACAACTGCATGTATTGTACATCTACTATCTTTTTAGTAACATGGATGCATGCAATAATTTGCCTTGCTTACTAAACGTTTGCGAGCATATGTTGCAGAGGTGAGGATAAAGGGCACATAGCTTATTATGTAATTACTATGCAAGCAGAACTGCTGCTTGATTACGGGGTAAATAGTTACCCTGCCACGGCTGTTATGCCAATGGGCTCGTTTTGATGATGCGTTCACTTAACGTATTAGCTGTAACCTTTGAAGATTTGATTTAGATCCTGACTGTGCATCACAGGCGAAGAGATATGTGTTCATTTCCAAGTTCTGAGAAGGCATTTTTCCACATGATAAAGGCTTTGTACATGCGTGCTTGATTAGCTGTTGTTGCTTTAGGGTATGTGGCTACACATACATTTGCAGATATGGGTTAATACATATGAATAGTATAGACTCTTGTTCACCATTTTACTGTTATATGGCTACATCGTAAGTAAGAAACCTCCACTTTCATGAAATTATGCTATCATTTTCTCCCTTTGAATAATCATACAGTAGTAGATGTGGGACACACAGAGGGCAGTCAGTGGAAGCTTGCCAGCTGCCATACGGTGCTAATATTGGTGATGGCATGCTGTATTGTAAACTCAAGTCTTGCAGCAGTTTATACATTTATGCAGTGCGACCTTACAGTGCTGTCAAAATTTATTATCATCACATCATTTTATAGAAAGAATTATTATGTGTCAGATTTGTTATACATTGAGAATATTTTGGACACTAGGTCTCAAATGTTCTAATATGTCCATATGGAGCAATAGATTAATAGATTAAGACAGGGTCATGGCAAAGATTGTATGTTTTCAGGGGCCATTTTATAGTCAAAATTAAGATCTGGTTAGTTTAAAGGAGTTGGGAATGGATATTATCCAGCAAGCACATGCGTTTTTTGTTGGCCATTTGTTTGGATTTTTTTTTGAGATGAAGCATCAAAAATGTATCCTAAATATATGTATATGGTTGTATGCTCTATATTCATGACGTAGTGTTGTAGAAATGCATGAAAGTAATATTGGGAATAAAAGTTATATAATAGAATATACTGTGTAAGTTACATGCTTAATCTACCAGTAAGTGCCACATGCACATGTTTACCCAAACTTACAGAGGGAAGTTGCAGAGTTACATATATGCACATAAACATGGGAGTGGTGGGTAGACCGTGGTACGCTCAACATTTGTGGCATTTTCCACAGTAGCTATATTAGTCTGGTCTATATTAAATTTGGCTCTGAAGTATGAATGAGCAGGAGATTAAGTCTTAGTCTTTCAAGCAACATTAATTTGTCTAAATATCACCAGCTTCATTTTTAGTTTAAGCAACATAATTTACTGCATCATGGAGTTCAATAAGTAATTGACCATATTACTTTCTTCAGTTACCACATTACCAGTTTTGTGCAGGGTAATGAATCTTTACTTACTGCCAAGTATTGCATTCTGTGAAATTATTGTTCGTGATGCTGTCATGCTACACATACACATTTACTGCCAGTTTTATCAGCCCTTCAGGACTTGGTATCAGAACTCGGGAAATGGATAAACAAATGCAGCTGGGCCCCTGAAGGGAGTCTGCATCTCCTTTCCTAAGAGATTTTAACCATGTCATGCTGTTTCATTTTACCAGCAAGCGGCACCCCATGGCTCCCATCTGAATATCCTAACTGATTTGTATTCTGCCAACAGATTTGATTTGTGTCTGCCTTCATCATTGGAACAAATGCCTATGAGGCCACAGTGGCTAGCATAATTTTGACTTGTGTGATTTTTGTCCTTCGCTTTGATGATGTTAATTGTTGCTGTATTTGTAAGGTTGAGCTCCCCAAGCTGCCACCTAAAAGCTCTGCTGCTTGGCACAATTCTGTCATTTGGCTCATAAATTTGAGGTGGAAGATACTAGCCAAGGCAGCTGCTTTCTTCCTTTCATGGTGGACTAGGAGCTTAAAAGGAAGGAGTTGAAGGTTACTTATTTTATAATTGTCGTATTTCTCAGTTTCTTCTTGAGACATTGTCCGTGACCCTGGCCCAGTTTATGCAGTTATTAATTGCTTAGTGATGTTCTCAGTACGCTTTGAACAAATGTCTAATGGAGCATAGAGTAGACTGTTGTGCCTCTTGCTTAGCAGTGACCTTGTTCTTCAGGCAGCTGGATTAGGACAGTTCTGATTGACTCAATATTGAAATCTCAACATATGGGGTATTAAATTAATGAATTTATATGTTTAAAACCTGCAAAATACATCTGAGTTATTTTAAAATATTCTTTTCATCTTTGCTTTCATAGTACCAGGATACGAATATGCAAGGTGTAGTGTATGAATTGAACAGCTACATAGAACAGCGCCTGGATACAGGAGGAGATAACCAACTGCTTCTGTATGAACTGAGCAGCATCATTAAAATAGGTAAGAAAGAGAATCAAATGTCTCTGAGCTGTTACTTAGCATCAGTGCACAGCACATTTCTTACGTGGTTTAATTAATAAAGACAGGTATTGAGGGAAAACAGTGTTCTCATTGGATGTTGTCTCAGTATGAACTTACTTCACCTTCTGTCCCTCAGTGAATCTCTGATGGCACTTAAGTGAATTTCATCTTTGGAGACAGTTGCATATCCAATTGCAAAATTAGAGTTTTCTGTTAAACGAACCAAAGAATAGATGATTCTGGTTGTGATGGTGTTGCAATGTCAGTATTGAAGGTAGTAAAAATAAAATCTGTAGGTAATATCACTGCATAGTTAAACTCCTTTTGAAACAAAACTGGAATGCTACTGAAAGAACATGTATCTTCTGTGTGAGCTCAAATTAAACTCAGTTGTTAAAAGATTTTTTTTTTGATCTGTTGTAAGAAGCTTTTGTGGTAAAAAAACACTACACATGATCAAAAGTTATAAATAAAACAAACAAATCTCGATAACAATATAAATGTAATTGGGCTTCTTTTTAGCCAGAGTGGATGTACTCAGACTTCAGTAGGAAGTATCACAGTAGCTTTGTTCAGTATAGCTTTCAGTCAGCTCTTTAGAAAGATTTAACCATCCCTGCTACTTCATCATTTTGTAATGATGAGTAATAGTTCTGATTTATCTGTATGATGTTTTAAAAACTTCTGTTTACTGATTTTGCTTAAATTATTATTTAGATGTTGATGTCCAACTCACTTCAAGATCAGATTGAATTTTTTTAACACAGCAAGTGAGAATTGACAAGACAGTGCTTATGTTTTACAATTTTTTCCCCTTTTGTAGAACAGATGAGGTTTTTTTACATATATTTCCTTTAGAGTACTCATTTGCCTTGTAGCTCAATATACTTACATACTACAGCTGAAGGATTTAAAATCTGAATGCAAATTACCATGCCCTGAACGCTTACTGTTGTTGCACAGGTGACAGTAAGCAAGTAACTACTCACTGGGACTTTTTCCCTGTTGTCAAAGAAATTAAGAAAGTCAATTGATTTGATTGCACACAAGTACAATTTCTCCCCTGAAATGTACTGAATGGATTTGTGTGTTCATTCATAAAAAAGCAGGTATCAGATATGTTCTTTTACTGGTTAGATTGTTTATGAACTGTTGGAAAGATAGAAACATGCTCAAGGTCTGTTATGTAAAGCAGGGTGAAAAACATTGTCTGCGAGATCGTCTTCTCATTTTGAGAGTTTTCATTTGAGCAGTAAATTATGATTGTGAGTTGACTTTAGACTTTTGAGAGTTTAAAGAAGTTGACTTTATCCTGTTTCATACAAGAATCTGAATCTGGCAGAAATCTGGCAAGTAGAAACTTTCTGGTGTGTGTCAGTGTTTTTAATATGGGGTAGGTGCAGAAAATAGAAACTGTTTGGAAACATGCTTTAATGGCAATATTTGCAATTCTTTGTTTTCACATTATTTTCTTTCTTAAGGCAGGGACAAATATAGCTTATCATCTACAAATGGTATTTATTTTACTCGTGGAAATTGTATTGTAAATACAAGTTTTTACGTTACTTCTATGCTATCATATGAGTTAATTTGAGTTTGCATATGTTAGGCCTTGGAGTAAGAATAAGATATATAAAGAAGTTGTTTCTGATTATCTTGTAGAATGTAGTAAATGTCAATGGAGAAAACAAGAATTGTGTGGTACCTCTAACTTTGTAGAGTCTGGAAAATTTCAAGGGAAACAGAAATAGACCTTAAACTTTAGAATTTTAGATGTTTGTCCTAAGTGGAATTGAATCTGTGGTTTCACCTCAGAGATGTTGTGTAAGTTCAATTTACTGCTGTGAGTACAATTATTTCTTTTATTATTGCTTTGGCAGCTACAAAAGCTGATGGATTTGCACTATATTTCCTGGGAGAATGCAATAATGTAAGTATACTGGATTAAGATACTGCTTTTCTGTAGTGTCACAAGTATATTTTTTGATTTGATAATGATATTTTTGTTTTATTTTGCATGTCACTTTGCAGGAAATATTACCTGAGTGCTGAATATTAGCTTTGTCACATCTTTATTTCTGTAACTTAGAAGTTTATTGAACATAGTGGTAATGAAAAAAAAGGTTCTCTGCATTTAGATCATCAGCCTTTTTATTTTTTCAAAAGATTTGGCAATAGTGCTGTTGTTTCTCTGACTGTAGCAGCTTAACTTGTGATTTAGCTCCATTATTAATGGTCTTTAAGAAATGGAAAACTTGAGTTGGATTTACTGTCTGCATAGCCTATTCCTTGCATCTAGTTATCTCTCTGACTTTTTTTTTTATGTTATCAGGTCCTCTGTTAATTGGCAACTGCAACTTGATACTGAGATAATGTAAATTTCAAATGTAGATTTTGGTTAGCATAAAATAAATTTTGCATTTAAAATTTATGAATTAGATTAGTTTCTCATGTAGTAGTTCAAATAACAGTGAATTTAATATTTGCTCTTTTGTTATTTGAACATTGTTAGAATGCATTATGTTTTTTCTATCCAGATTAATTTGTGCAGTTACCACGATGTAATATTTTGTAGTTACTTCAAATGGCTACCAAGAAGGAAATGCAGTTTATTACTTCAGTCAGTTCTATCAACTTAAAATTCACAATTTGCTGGAAATGTTATGTCTTTCATTGGTTCAAGAAACAAGCAGTGACTAGAGAGGAAAATATTTTTCTCATTGTTTTTGTTTCCTTACTTTACACAGCCAGTTTAATAGTTTATTCTTGTATAGTCCATTAGCCAATTTCCTTTGCTCTTTGTGAAATACTTGAATTCAGAAAAAAAGGGTAAGAATGATATTTTGGAAATAATGGAAACGGGACTGAAGATACGCACATCTGCAGGTTACTTGATGTGAAAGGAGGCCCATACAGAAATTTCCTTAAAGAAATGAAAATTGGGTTTTGCCTTTTTTTCTTTCATGTAATGATTGTTTCATATAATTAAGATAACCCACTTTATTATTCAGAAATTGTGTCTGCTCTGAATGAGTTCTGTTAAGTATATAAGCAGCATATATTTTCAAATAACCCTTTGACCAAGAGGTATAATTCAAGAAACATGTTGCTCATCCTTTATGAATGCAGTCTTTGGTTCTCATTAGGAGGTGACAGCATCCATTGTCATGGATGGGGAGTGATGCAAACAGTCACTGCAAAGCTTCCTCCTGCTGCCAAAGGCAGGAGCCCGCAGGAAGTGCAGCCATCCATTCCCAATGCACAGCGCTGGCAAACTTCCGTGGCAGTGAGTGCCTGCCAGCTGAGCATGCTCATCTCTAAATGCTTTGTAAAAGATTGCAGTAAAATTAACTTTACAGCTGGAGACCTCGAAAAATTTTAGTATGGTGAGGTTTTTCCTGTTAGATTAGTGTGGCACAAGATGGGACTTCTTCCAGTTTTTTTGATACCTGGAGAGCCTGGGGGCTATATGCCCTTCTGAATTGTTTATTGTTTTTATTTTTTTAATCGCCTATTAGGCAGATGAATCTATTTGCTTCCCCCATCCCAGTATAACTCTCTCCTGAAAAACGTTCCAACCACTAAAAACACATATTGACTTTATTAACCACTGCTATGTAGCTGAATATCCCAAAATGGAATGTTGTTCATGTAGTTATAATAGGGACTGATCCCAAGTCCTTTGAAGTTAGTGCGAGATTTTCCATTCACATTTGTGGGCTTTGGGCCAGACTCATGTTTGTAGTCTTGTAATGAAATGATAATGTGTTAGCCTACTTCTTAGAAGAAATTGTCATTGGAAATTAATTTGGATATCTCTTGTCTCTTGAATATTTAACTTAAAGGATGTATCCAAGTGAGATTAGCCATTGCCCAGCAAATACTGGCAATGTATTTTTATTTATTTTTATTAAATGTCCTTTTAAAATGGGAACAAAAAGATTCTGCATAGTGAAAGCAAAAAGGAGCTAATTTTTAACCTGAAGTTTCAAAAATTTTTAAAACCCCCTATGGTTAGCCTGGACAAAGTAGCTGCTGAGTATCTATGGCCATGTGTTGAAGCATGGCTTCTGCTTTTTGGTGGCTTAACTTTTTGATGCTCAGTTTGTGATTTAAATTTTGCAAACTCAGTAAAAACTCTTTTTTTTCCTGCCAAATATAACATTTGGCTTTTTGTTTGTTAGAGAGAAAAATACACATAAATCTGCTTGCTATTCAGTTAAGAGTGTGTATGTCTTTGTCTTTTTGAGAAGTAAGTACTGGGAGGGGATTGTGTAATAATGGAGGAGTCATGTTAACAAGTAGGTAACTACTTTCTCCCAAATGGTTTTCTAACATTTAGTGACATCTGTTCTGGCTATATTCTGTAAGGGAATTTAGGAGTAAAACTGAAACAAAGGCAGAATAAGGCCAAGGTAATTTCTGGCTGACAGTTCAGATTAAATGCCTTCAGGAACTTTGCTTGAGTGAATTTGGTTAAAATAGAAGATGTTGCATCAATTACAGATTATATTGCATTCCTTTATGCAAGTATTACTCAGAGATGGTGCCAGAAAGAGAGGCCAGTTTATTTAGCAGCCTTCTGGTCGTTCAAATTGTTTGGAAGTGCTGGCATTCATCACACTCCTTGCTAAGTGTGTTCTGATGGTATGATTCTGCTTTTCCTATTGCCCCCTAGCAGGTGAGCACCACTCGCATGCTTAACTCCTTCCTTCCCTTTAAAGTTGCTCTGTGCATCAGAATCTGGTTTTACCTATGCTATATCTATGGTAGAACACGTTACTGGTCGTTCAAATTGTTTGGAAGTGCTGGCATTCATCACACTCCTTGCTAAGTGTGTTCTGATGGTATGATTCTGCTTTTCCTATTGCCCCCTAGCAGGTGAGCACCACTCGCATGCTTAACTCCTTCCTTCCCTTTAAAGTTGCTCTGTGCATCAGAATCTGGTTTTACCTATGCTATATCTATGGTAGAACACGTTACAAAGTACTCAGGTACTAGAAACAGCAGAGCTCCCTCATCAGGGTCAAGGGATCTGAACAGACTTGTGCCCATACTGCCTCTGGTTCTTGAACTTTGTCCATATCTAAGGAATTGTCTTTGTGCACAAGTTACGCAAATAAAATGATTTATTCTTAAGGTACATAATAGCCATTTTACAAATACTTTATCACAGAGAGCAGAAACTCTTCCAAATCAAACAGGAATGTTTCTCGTCTCACTGACAAAGGACTTGACTTTATTTCAGTTTTCTATTTTATTCCTTGTGGAGATGAATATATTGTTCATAATTCTCCTGTTATGGCCTTAAGTAAGTATCATTTTCAAACATGGCAAAAGATTTACTGAAATTCTCGTATTGGATAGTGTATGTGTGTAAATCAATTGCCTAAGTATCATGCTAACTGGCTATGGATTTAAGCCCAAGACAACTTTACAAGGCAGTATTTCTAAAATACTTATCACAGCTACAGAGTTTCTAATGTATTATTGTATTAACGGATTCTTCAGATACTTCTTGTTTATGATTCTTATTTGTATGAGTAATTTGCCTCATGGTTGCATTCTGATTCCTACATAAAGATGTATGACTTAGAATTTAATAGGCATAGACTTAAAGTAGCTTTTACTAGGTCTTGCTTTACTTAGTTCCTGAAACTGCAAATAGTGTTGACAAACAGATCATCCTCGCTTCAGATAGGAGTTTCCAACAGCTTTATTGTAAGAAATAATTATGTGAGGCCACAAATATGTGCACATACTATGTGGTTGTGGGTGTATTTTATTAAGCCATTCTAAAATTTCTGATCATGCAGACGTCGTTGCAGCTTGATGTGCAGTGCCACCTAGTGAGTTTATAGGGTGAGTGATTTGAATTATTAAGAACCCAGGAAAAAACATTTACTGCTTGCTGTCTCATTTTTTTTGTGCCAGACTGTGGTATATTATTTTGAATGTGTAGACATCTCTGAAATCTGATTTTTTAAAACATGTTTCCAGGTGAAACCCTTCGGATGCAAGTCAATTCAGAAAACTTTGGTCTTTATCCTTGAATCAATTCTAACATCATATATACTTTTTGTATATAAAGTGGAAAAAATATGTTGCTTTCTTATTTGCCAGTGAACAGTGATACTCAGCAGAGATGGAAAACTGTTGATCAGTTACTGCATCTGAGTTTAACTTTGAGTTAGTAAATTATCAAAGTGAAAAAAATAGATAAATTGCTGTCAAAATGTATTTTAGTGAAATTTTGGTCTTGTCTCATTTAATATTGAGGTAAATTGACTTGTGGAATATGGTCATGATGAATATAGAATCGCAGAATATCCTGAATTGGAAGGGACCCACTAGGACAACCCCAAAAATCACACCTTGTGTCTGAGAGCATTGTCCAAACACTTCTTGAATTCTGTTGGGCTTGGTGCCATGACCACTCCCCTGGGAAGCCTGTTCCAGTGCCCACAACCCTCTGGGTGAAGAACCTTTTCCTAATATCTAACCTAAACCTTCCCTGACACAGCTTCATGCCATTACCTCTGATCCTGTCACTGGTCACCAGAGAGAAGAGATCAGTGCCTGCCCCTCTGCTTCCCCTTGTGAGGAAGCTGTTGACCTTATGAGGTATCCTCTCAGTCTCCTCTTTTCCAGGCTGAACAGACCAAATGACCTCAGCTGCTCTTCATATGGCTTCCCCTCAAGGCCTTTCACCATCTTTGTTGTACCCATTGGAACAGTCCCTAATAGCTTTATATCTTTCTTGTACTGTGGTGCCCAAAACTGCACCAAATATTCAAGGTGAGGCTGCATCAGTGCAGAGCAGGACAATCACCTCCCTTGACTGGCTGGCAATGCCTTGCCTCATGCACTCCAGGACACGGTTGGACCTCCTGGCTGCCAGGGCACACCGTGACTTGTATTCAGCTTGCCATTCACCAGGACCCACAGGTCCCTTTCCATGGCACTGCTCTCCTGCTTCTTGTTCCCTAGTCTGTATGTACATCAATATATACCATAGGTAGAATGCAGAAATTGTTAGGAAACTAGACAGAGACTAGTTGTTTGTGGTTCACTATCAGAATGGGAGGGTATTTTGCATAAATCTGCAAAGATTTATCCAGGATCTGGTTTTGCTCAGTATATTCATTAATGCATGGGTGAAGGAAGAATATAGATTATTAAATTTGCATATTATGTGAAATTGGGAAGGACTGCAAACTGTAGGGACAGATTAGAATTCAAAATGGTCTTGGGAATATGGTCAAAAGAAACTGGACAATGATTGAGGGGACAAGTGCTGGACGTTCCTTAGAATTCCTCTCCCTGAGTTGGGCAGTTAATGACTTTGAGAAAGATTCTTGGATTTGCAGTGAATTTGAAGGCAAATATGAGTCAGCAATATAGTATCAAAATAATACACTGTCATATGTAGCAGTAACAGAACTCTAGCCTTCATGTAAAGTAATTTTCCCATACTTCTCTTCGCTGCTAAGGTCTCAGAAAATATAATATGGCTGGTTTAAGCACTGCACTTAAGAAAAACTAAAATTGGAGGAGCTGAAGTGAGTTCAGGAGAGAATGGGGAGAATGGTCAGGAAAGAAAAGAACTGGTTTTGCTTAGTCTAAAGCAAGGAAAATTTAGGGGTAAAGTTATGCCTGAATAAGGTAGAGAGGAAGGGAGTCACCTCCATGCCTGTGCCATGTGGGGCAAGGGTAGCACGCTTGAACTGGCATTACGAAAGCTTTCTCAGTTGTGCCTGTAATGAAGCATGACAGTGTGTTGCTTGTAAAAGCTCAGGGATCCCCATCCCTGGAGGTGTGTTCGAGACCTGTCTGGCCAAACAGCTTTCAGAAAAATGCTTAGCTGACCATGCCTTAAAATGGAAGTGATGCAAGAGAGATATGTCAACTTAGTTTTCTGTGTCAATGAACTGGTATAATTCTTGTGGTGCTTTTTTGGTTGTGTAAATCAACTGGAAAGTTTCCAGGAGTGACGTGCAGTTAGAAATTGATACCATTCAGAAGGATGAAAACAGCTGCTAGCAGTTTTATAGCATATATATGTATTGTCTTCATTTCACAAGCATCCAACATTTGTACATGGTATGTAGGGTAAAAATATAAATCTTCTGTCAAGTACACTGTCAGTTATCACAAAAGAAATAAGAAGGTTTTATAAACAGTGGTGGTAGTTGCTGGTGGTTTTTTTCTTCTTTTATCCCCATGTGCTTCATACAGTAGGATTGCTGCACTTCTGTTTAAACGCAGGACATAATTGCCTATAGCTCTTTAAGACTTTAGCATGGTAGTACTGGCCTACTACTGCAACTTAGCTAGCATCCAAGGCTTTTGCCTGTGAATACTTTCTAAGTTAGTTGTGTTTGTTTGGGTGATGAGTTTAATTGCTGATAAAACACCCTGGCCCTAGGGCACAGTCTTTACGCCTAGCAGTAAGTGTGGTCTTACATATGGGTTGTTAATGTCCTTTACCAAGAGTAAAAATCTATTGCTGTTACTGAACTGAAAAGGATGTGAGTAGCAAAAGCCATTAAACTCATTTAATATCAACTTGCTCAGTTTCCATTTCGCTTTAATGTTGTGGGTTTTTTCCCAAGCATCAAATCATATAGCAATGCTTTAGTATTAAGACTTTCATTTAATGTCAGTTGAATACTAAATTATTTTCCATAAAGCATTTTTAGGGCTAGTTTTATCAGCAAATTATGCTGTGGAAGAAACTAGGTAAGGATCCAGTCACCCATACCACCAAAACAGTTTTTTAATGGATGCTTGTCAGGTGTGTGCTTTAACCCTCCTAATCATTAAACCTGCTTCTTATCCAGACTCCTTTTCTGCAAAGAAATTTTGGAAAAATCCATTTCAGATTGTAATCTACTTAGTTATAAGAAGTCATTAAAAAAAAAGAAACAACCGAGCAGTTTGTGAAATGATGAGCAATATATATTTGCAGTTTGAATCCAACCCTGGCAAACTTTATATAGTTAGTTGATCTGTTTCTAGTCTTTGTGAATTAAGCTTTGGTGTTGTGTTGGATTCCCACAGACTACACACCAACAGCTACTAGAAAAATAGCATCAATTACACCTGTAGTTGACCTCTTCATCAGAAAAGCGAAAGGCTGAAATCACTGAATACTGTAGGGACTTACTGCTGTAAGAATATCTCTCAGGATTTGCTGACAGTATTGTGTTATAAGACTTTAGCTGTTACTCTTCATATTTTCTTTTACTGGGATTTTAATGTGTCAGGCATTAGATTTTCACTAGAAAAACCAACTGTGGGGCCAAGTTATGACAGCATGACAAGACGAACGTGAGTAATTCTTGATGTGCATGCTCTTAGCTGTCAGAAATGAGGAGTAATGAGGTTTTTTTCAGCCACAGTAAGGGATTCAAGATAAATTGCTTCATAATTTTACCAGACTCAGTGCATAGCACCAAGAAAAGGCCACCAGAAGCCATGATATTATGGCTTATTACATACTGCTTTTGTTATGTATCTGAAAGCCAAGTTTGTGGCTTTAGCAGTGAATTGAGAATGCTGTCATGTTCATATCCCTCAAGAACTGATTACAGTGTACATCATTCTGCATTCCTGTAGACTGGAAGACTTGTTAATATATTACCGTTTTAGAAAGACACTAGAGACTACAATATGTTGCCTATACCTAGAGTGCCTATGAAATATGAATCATAGAATAGAATCACAGAATCTTTTAGGTTGGAAAAGACCTCTAGGATCATGAAGTTCAACCATTAACACCACCAAGACAAAAGGGCAAATTTTCTACCATTTGTCTGTGTTTACCAGTGTTTGAACCTTTGTTATGATCATACTTTGTTTTGGACTGTTTTGTTTCAGTTTGGGTTTTTTAAGAACTTCTTGCTCTCTGTGATCACTGGATTCCAAACCACACTGTAACATCCATCAAAATTAATAGGAGGTTTTTGGTTGTGGGCTTTATCAAAGTGAATTAGGAGATTGAACTAGGAGAGAAGGAATAATTTTGATTTTAGGCCGAATTGGTACGATCTGTCCTGTCACAGATGGCAGGAAAGGAAGCACCTTGTGTACTCTGAGGTTCCAACAATGTATAGGAGGTTTCTGGTGTCAGACTTCAGTGTTCTCCTGCCGAACTACATTTGAAGAAAGAAGTCCATCACCATGTGGAACTTGTTGGAAGAAGATTGTTAATAGGGTAGTTGAGCTTGATGCAGGTAAGGAGGCTTTGTCTTAGTCTGGAAGGAGGGTAAGCAGGTTAAAATAGGGAATTGCAGAGTCCAGTGGGCTGCCAGGTGCGAGAATACATGAACCTGGAAGCTTTCAAAGGATTCTCTCTCCAAGCCAATGTTTGCTCTTTTGTTGCTCCCATCTTGGTTGCCTTCTCCCTCATCAGCAGTAGATATCTAATGCTCTTTCTCCACTAGGTATCTTTTTTTACTTAACTTTTGCTAGGAGAGAGACAGTGACATTGCAGTGTCAGTGAAGAGCCCTTTGTATTTATCTGTTTCTGATACTGGCTTACAGGCTCGCTTCAAATGGTTATAGCAGCAAAAGGGTCTGTGAGCAGTGCCCAGGCATCCTGCTGTCCTCAAGCATTTCCTTTCTCTACGTTTTAAGTTATCGGTGTAGTATTGGGAAATCATGGCTCTTAATATTCTCATATTTCCTTTTTTATTGACTATATATTGTTTAAGTTGTGGATGAAAATCCACTGGTTCCTTATTTTAATTATTAATCACTGTTCTGTGTCATTACCAAACCCATAAACTGTTAGTCCTATTTTTGAACCAACTGAGGAAATGCAAGTAATTTGAAAGGGGCCAATCTGTTAATTTCTTCATTAATTAAGAAGCTGTATGCAATGTATCTAATGTCTGTATGGGGACATTACCCTTTGAGTTGGTGAAGGATTATTTGAATGTACATTTGCAAGTTAGTCGAATACTGGAGTCATTCATAGTTAGAAGAGAGTAACTGTACCCCAAATGCTATTATTACTGCAATATATTATAAGTATTTTCTTAAGCAAAAGATAAAAACAAAATGTGCAGCTGGATAGGAGATGTGAAAAAGCTGGTGGTTTTGGATAGTGATAATTATAGAGAATCCCTTAAAGCTGTGTCTGTGGGGTGCCTCAGATTTTTTCAGTAACATGCTGTAGTGGAGCAGAGCACAGTTTACTGCATTCTGTTTGGCTGACCTTGCCATCGATGACCTTAACATTGATGGCTTTCTTAACAAAACTCCAGTGAAACTCAAGACATTTTCACATGCTTAATTGGCAATAAACATTTATACTCATGCAGACTTAAATTGATCCTTTATGGAATGTATTGACAGTCATGACATTTTATTAGGTGTATGTATAAAGTCAGTGTGGAATGGTAGAAGCTAATGGACTGATTGCAGCTTTTATATGGTTATGAGAAAATTTGCCTTTCTTTTTAATAGTGCTGCATGGTCAGGATAAGATTATCAATTGTTCTGCACAGTCATACTTTTCTATCTGCACAGTCAGGAGGAATAGTGGCAAATTTAGAACCTACTGGGTAGTTTGAAGAGTCTTTTGATCACTGACTCCTTAGCAGTGGGGTTTCCAGCTTCCCCTAAGATGCAGAATGGGATTGCTTCTGCAAAACTCTTTTTATCAGTGGAAGTAAAATAATGTTCATGAACTTTTTCCAACATAGGGAAGTTTATTCACAGCAGTACTCCATGGTGGTAGCACCAGAGGGGTTTACCAGCCAAACTGATTATTACATAAAGACACAGACTGTGCTGGTAAAAGAAGCTTTTGCTGGCAATACTTCAGGGTATCAACACAGGTTTTTGGCTATTGAAGATTCAGTTAAAGCTTTTTCTGAAGAAAAATGTGTATGTGTGGAAAAACTGAGTTCTTTATTTTCTGGTTTTCTTTCTTTTTTTTCTTGTATTCTGTTTTGAGAAGTTCTTCTGACAATAGAAAGATTTGTTCATTGTTTTGTATTTAGTGATGGGCATGGCTCAGGAGACCAGTGTGGAAAAGCACATTTTATGCATGTAATTTAAATAGCAGTTACTTTCCTAATCATCATGCATTGCTACATTGGCAAAAAGAATCAAATATGTCTCAAGAGAAAGTAAGAAAAATAGTGTAAATAAGAGTGTTATTAATCTTTGGAGAATTCAACTTTGGTCTCTCATGTGCTGTTGAATTTGTTTGACTTGTTCCACTACTTGGACTACATAAATCAGACTTTAAACATTGACTTGCATCTCTGCATCTTGCACTGTTCTGCAATAGGAATGACCATTTCAGTTTTGAACACATTATGGTGTTACCATTCCTACTATAAAAGTACTCTTTAAATAGTTAACCTTTTTTCCTATAAGCATGTATCAGACATTTGTGAAGATATATATTTCAGTATTTCTATGCCCTTTATATCCTAAAATTTTACTTCCTTCTTTGATTTTTTTAAAAAAATATTTTTTACCGGAACACTGATTTAAAAGAAATAAATAATGATCTGTGGGTTCTTCAGTTTTACTAGAATAATGTACTTTTATTCAGATCATTATGTGCTTTTCTTGGATCTGTTATGTAAAGTGTTCTTTTGCATTCTATTTAAGTGCATGTAAAACCATGAACTTGAAGCTTATGAAGGCAAGTAACTGTGAAACTAAGTTTTTATTTAAGAATTACATGTACCTTTATTAGATTATAATAAAGTAAGAATAAATGGAGCTTTTTATTCTGTTAAATTGAGCAGGCTTGTTCTGGCAGATTCAATGTACTGATTGGATGGGGCTTTTTTTTGATGTTTGGGTTTTGTGTGTGTGTTGCCTTTTATAAATTGTACTACATTCTTGTAATGCATATGGCAAATAAACATTCCAACTTTTCCAGTGTCTTTAACTGCTAAAGGCCAGACTTCAAAGAAGCTGGGAGCATAAATGGGTTTGAAGAATAAGGTTGAGGTTTACGATAAGAATAAACGGAAAATTTCATGCAAGATTTCATAGACTTGTACCATAATGCAAGACATCATAATGGAGTAAATACTGTGAATATTCAGCAGGGCTAGTCCATGGACGAAGTATCTTTTCTTCCAACTGACGAAATGACTTGTCAGTGCTAAAATAGTTTGTGGCAGCTTTATTTTCTCTTTTAAGATAGTTTAATTTTCATCTGTTTCACAATATTAGCAAAAGAATAACTGGATGGAAAGCTCACTTCCTTGCCTTGCTGTACCTTTTGAGACAGACTGACTTTCTGCTTAAGAACAAGACAAATACTCAGTTACTGGTTTTGTCAGAATCTTGAGTGTTTTTCTTCTGAACTCATTAAATATCCCAGCTATTGGACTACTGATTGTTCCTGGCTGTGCTTGGGTAGACCTCACTCTTGTTTGGGCTATGAATTCTGTGCTTCTCATTAACCATTTGTTTTCCTCTGAACATAAAGTCCAATATTTCTCCTTCCAAAATGCTGTTAATCCATTACATCTGAGGTACCTACATCACTGCAGAAGTACCTGCATATGGTGCATTATATTGCATCATTTTAGTTTCTGAACATTTCAGTGTGGGTTTTTTTTAAATTGTTTAGTATGTTTTATAATGTGTTGTGCATGTTTGCATAATAAGGAAGGGAAAATAACGAGAGGATGCACCTCAGATCATCACTTCACTTTCTGCAGTTGATAGGAGATGCTGAATTTCTGTATGCAAATTTTACCTTTAATATTCTGTGCTAGAAAACAGCCTCTGTTTTGTAGCAGCCCTAATGAAAGCAAAGTCTGATAGTAAAATTAATCAGTGGCCATTCTTACCAGGAATGTTAGTAATACATTGTGTTGCAGCACTGTCATCTGTCTGTGTCATTACATAAACAAGATCAAGAAGAAATTTAAATACTAGGAAAAAAAATATTTTCTCTTACAAGGTACTGTTTTCCTCTGTGAGTCCTCATGCTGTGAACTGTGTGTTCAAAGTAAATGCAAGTCTAACCTGATAAAAGCAAGAACTGTCCTCAGTCACCCACTGTTATCCCCTTGAGTTATCCAGGAGTTATCCACTCTCTGAATGGATGGTGACTTTAGAGCGGGATTTTGCAAAATTTCAGAAAAATTACATGGAGTTTATTCAACTACTTCTCATTGTCAAAAGCTATGTTTCTTTACATTATCTGTTTTATTCGGTCTTTTACATAGGTTGCACAGTAACTGTGAAAGTAACCGTGCTTTCTAATTGTGTTCTTTTTCTTTCTTTCTTTCTTTTTTTTTTCCTTCTAACTAGAGTCTGTGTGTATTTACACCACCAGGAGCTAAAGAAGGACAACCACGACTCATTCCTGCAGGGCCCATTGCACATGGCACTACAGTATCTGCTTATGTAGCCAGGTCGAGAAAAACGTTGTTAGTAGAAGATATTCTGGGGGTAAAAAGCTTTCTTCTTTTAATGATATGATTACAACATGTTCTTTGAATGAATGTTTTGATGCTGAAATGTTTATTGAGATGAATGTAGAATGATAGAATTTGCATCTGTCCTGCTACCAAGAAAATAAATTTGAGTTTGGATTAGCTTGATGGAATAGTTTCAGAATATTTCATTTCACAGAATCACAGGATCAGTCAGGTTGGAAGGGACCAGAGTGGGTCATCTGGTCCAACCTGCCTTCTTAAGCAGGGTAGTCCTAGAGCACATGTCACAGGATAGTGTCCAGATGGTTCTTAAATATCTCCATGAGGGAGAATCCATGACCTCACTGAGCAATCTGTTCTAGTGCACATTTATTTCTAAGTTTAAAGTTTTTTTTGTTTGGGCTATTTTAACATTTTTTTTGGTTGACGGATAAAGGAAGTAATGGTACCATAGTCTCTTGGAGAGAAAAAAGCCTGTCAGTCAAAACTCCTGTCCTCCTGATCCTGAAATACTAATCCCAAACAAGAAGACTTCCATAAAGTCAATTAAAGTTTGATTTAATTTTAATGCAGAGCTCACACTGACAAGAATATTAGTCAGAATTCTGGGTATTAGGCAAGATTTTTGTCTCTGTGCACTCTAATGTAAAGCTAGAGTACTTATAATATTAGCAGATCTAAATGAAAGGCCCACTAATGTAGCTGATATAAAAATTTAGGCCTTCGTCCATAAAAGGAGTCAGAAAATCCTAAGGTGATTTTCTGATATTTCTTGGCACTCTATATGTCTGTCCTTTTTAATTTTTTTAAAAACTCCATCCTCTAGTTGCATCTATGCAGTCATATGAAACTGATATTTAAACTGTACTTTATGAGAGCACTATACAATCAGCTGGTTACAAGAACATCAAGGAAGTTTAAATTCTCTTCTCTCTTCCGTGCTTCCTATCCTTTTGAGTTCTGTCCAGGATAACAATCTTTGGGTACTGTGGCCAAAATTGGACATTGTTGACTCTATTTTTAAAAGTATTTGTTAAAAAATGTATGACCTTTATTGGGCAAATTTGGGCTATAAACAAAATACCAGATGCCTAATGGGAGTACGTTTAAACAGAGCCACAAAACCAAAAGGCAGAAGCTGCTTTCCCTTTAGTAACAGTCAGTGCTTTCTGTACACCCTGGACTATAAAGATTTTATGTGTTGGTATGTTTTTTCAGTCCCACGTAGGGTTTAAATTGTTGCTGGCAATTTCCAATTAATATCATGATGTTCTTGTAACCGAGGGTTGTATGTTTTGATTTTACATATGTAATAAAATCGGGAGGTTAGTGGGGAGGAGTTTTGAACTTTTTTCTTGGTTTACAATATCAGTGGATCATTGACCAAACAGGGAGACCCATTTTGGTGACATGGTTTGCCTTAATGTGATTTTTAGGAGCTTCTCAACAGTGAAAGGGAAGTGCCTGCAGGTAGACTTGCCAGCCCTTTTTTTTTGTGGGAGGACAGAATTAAAAAGTGAAAGCAGAAGGCTCCTGTTTCAAAGTGCTTCCCACTCTCTTTTGCCTGTCATTTATTCAGAATGATTGTCATCTTAGTAATTAAGGTAGAGATTACTTGCTGTCTTCTTTGAGAAAGGGGAGACTTTGATCAGCCTTGAAGGGATGTCTGTCTTAGAATCATAGAATCATCCAGGTTGGAGGAGACCTCCAAGATCCAACCATTAACCAGCCACTCTGCTGTAACCCTTAAACCCTAAACCATATCCTCCAGCATCAGATCCAGACTGCCTCTTAATCTCTTCTAGGGATGGTGATTCTACCACCTCCCTGGGCAATCTATTCCAGTGCCTGACCACCCTAGAATGAAAAAAAATTACCTAACATCTAGTCTGATCTCCTCAGTCTCAGTTCATGATCATTCCCTCTAGTACTCTCACTGCAGGCACGGCAGAAGAGATCATCCCCCACCTCTTTAAAACCCACTTTCAGGTAGTTGTAGAGAGTGATGAGGTCACCCCCGAGACACTTTTTCTTGAGGCTGAACAAACCGAATTCCCTCAGCTGTTTCTCATACAACATATTTTCTAGACCTTTTATGAGCCTCGTTACCCTTTGCTAGACTTGTTTCAATGCCTCAATGTCCTTTTTAAAGTGAGGGGCCCAAAACTGAACACAATGCAACTCAGTGTTATCTGCAAGTTTACTGAGGGTGCACTCAGTCTCCACCTCCAGATCATCAGTTAAGATGTTAGATAGGACCTGCTCCAGTATTGAGCCTTGGGAAACACCACTTGCCTAAACACAGCCTGCAGAAAACATCCAGTATGAACAAGTACTGAAGGACTGATGTGCAATCAAGTGGGTCTTGCACACTTCATATTGGCTAACTAATGCCATACTAACTGTAATATCCTGGTGATTTCTCAGGTCTTTGTGAGTTTTCCCACATGGGGAAGTGAAGCTATAAAACCTTGAACATTCCCTATGTCGATTGAAAGTTACATATTTGGGTATTTTATAGCAGCTAGTAGGATCATTTTAACATTTGTTGCTATAACATTTGCACTGGTTTATTCAGGATGCATAAGCAAAGGAAGGAGAAGATGCTTACTTTCATGCACAATGTTTTGGGAACACATTTTCCTCCTCTGGAGTTGTTGAGGATTATAACTGTATAATCCAAAGCCTTAGCCTCAGGTTTGAGTTTTTGTTCTCTTGATAGCACTTCTGTGTGCTGGGTAACACTGAAATCTGAGCAGTCCACTTCATGATTAGAAATGCTTTTACATCTGTAAGGTTATCTGTAGATGTAAATTAATGCTGAGACTTTTAAACTGCATTTTTTAATTAGATGTTTTAATACTGTGTGTAAGTTATGCTGGAAGATAGGAGTTTTAGTGAATTTTACAATTTTCCTGCAGATCTGATCAGCCAGGAGGGGGAGGAAAACATCAATGTGTCTTTCCTGTTGATGTTATGATATTTACATTTTATCAGATTATGTTTGCATTTTCTAGGATGAGCGATTTCCCAAAGGTACTGGACTGGAATCAGGGACCCGTATCCAATCTGTTCTATGTTTGCCAATTGTCACTGCAATTGGTGATCTGATTGGTATCCTGGAGCTTTACCGTCACTGGGGCAAAGAAGCCTTCCACCATAGTCACCAAGAGGTGAGCTCATGCCCAGCCTTTGCCCACTTGCCTGTGATGATCAGCACTTCAGTGCCTCCCCCAAACTTTCTTCTCTCACCCTTTTCATTTGTTTACTTTTTTTATACTTAATTTTTGTTCTTATTGAAAAAAAAAGGTAGTCGTTTGTATTTTCAGTTAGACGAGATGAAATTTAATATACAAGTACAAGGACACATCAAGATCTTTACCTTGTGTTCTCATGCGGAAAAACAGATTCAAGATTTTTTTATTGATTATGAACTCAGTACAGAGTTGTTATAGAAGTTAATGCACAGCAGGTGAATGAAATGTAAGTGTAAATCTAATTTCAAAAATCAAAATCACTTTATATAGACAAGGACACTGCTGAGTTATCCTGAGCCTCAATTTTAACTTTCCAGTAAAGCTTTATTTTACAGTATGGTAGGATTTTTAAAATTGTTAGTTTACTTTTTTGTGTGACTTCTCAAGGAGTGAGCCCTGTTGTAAAACATAATGCATCAACATTGTAGCTACGTTATAATAACATATACCAACAAGTCTCAATGCTGGGTCTCACAGAAGGGGAAAGTGATTCTGTTTTAAAAGAAAATGAAGCAAAGGAGATTTTGTGTATTTGCATTCACATTCTTACATCCACACACTCTCAGGCACCAAGATGTGTCTAGGTGGTGCTTCCAAGAGTCACATACAGAGACACAAGCATCCAGGTAGTCCCTCCAGAATTATTGCAACAGGAGGACAAGGGATTCTGGCTGCTGGGTCCTTATGACTCCTTGTTTCTTCCTAGGCTGGCAATCATGTGCTGGTTTTTTGAGTCAGTCTTTTCTTTAGCCTATAGGAGCTGATACCTTTTTTCTCTCTAGCCTGTCCCATCTTTGTGAGTTGTCATGATTTATTCACTGTCCTTTGTCTTCTGATTTAGATGTCCTTAGAAACTGTGTAGAAGTGCTGGTGTGTAGATGACCTGTCAATCTAGGCACCACTTGTAAAGCTCTCTTCTGCTCCTTTTTTTTTTTCCACATGTGATGCTTTTCCATCCAGATATTCCCATTCATAACCATCTTCCCCTTTCCATGACTGTTGTCTACATTGCATGTTTTACTGTACTCATTTAAGACCTGTGTAGCTACGTTGTCCATACATGTCCATTTGTCAATCCAAAGTTATGAGTTGCAAGCCAAGACCAAATCAATTTGAAAATGGAGCAGGTGTATCAGAGGCTATTGCTGTATTCAGAAGTGCATCTTAGCTGTCATGTCTAGGTGAGGATCCTTGTTGTGTCCCATCTACACATTATGGTGTCTCTCACATAATGTTGAATGTACCATTCATTTCTCTCTGTACCTTTCCCCAGGGAAGGGAACCTGAACACAGAGGTTAGGACAAAATGGGATGAGTTCTAGCCAGGTGTATTGTCTCAATAGTGGTATGAGATGCACCATGGAGCAGTTTAGCTGTACTGAACAGCAATTAATTTTGTGAAAAGGACAGAAAATATACAGGCAGGAGGCAGTAAAACTAGTCCTTCCAAAGCAGGGAAACAACAGCAGTATTTGTCAATTGTGTATTTTATCAGCAAACTAAGTAGTCTAGCATTTATTTGATGCTTATGTATGCCTATTAGTTGGGCAGTCAGTGTCACTTCATCTTGGTGTCGCAGCTTGTGTTTTTTCACCAGTAGGTAGAGGTTATGGTAGAGTACTAGATTAGTATAGTGGTGCCAGTGTCCCTGCTCAGAGAGCAAAAAACAGGCCTTCATACAAAACTAGGCTTCATGAATTCTGCTGCTTGCACCCAGTGTATATATATTTTAAGATGGTTCTATTACATTAATCAATCTACAATTCACATAGGTCTCAGAGGTGCATTATTCTGTGCAAATATGAATATTTTATGTCATATGAAATACCTTCTTTAACTGAATTCATGAATGTTCTACTTAGAAAAGACTGGCTACTAAATAAAAGTCTTTTATTAGTAAATTAAAAATATTTTAAGGTCACTTTTGGAGTGTTCTAAAGCATTCTTTTCATTTTAAGGTTTCAGAAAACCTTTGGATACCATTAACAGTTTTTATAAAATGTGTACAAAGTGTTCTGTTTAAAAATATAAAATTATAAAAATGTACCTTAGGAGGGTATGCAGAAGTTGACCTCATGTACTTCCATTCTCTGTGTTCCTGTAAAGCTCCTGTGTTTCAAGGACAAGAGATTATGCATGGTAGCACATCAGAGTTAGCTGCAGTTTACATGACATTTGTTTGAAATGTTGCCTGGAAACTGTCATACTTAAAACACTGGTCTTGAGCTAAGGGATCAGGCCTGGTTCTTCTGCCACCAAAACGTTAATGAGAGAAACATTGCCTGTTTACAGCTGGAAGCAGCTATTGCTGAAGAGCTACAGTCCCAGAAAGCTGTTACGGGATATTTTATTTCTGTGGCAGGTGCCTTTCACCAGTGTAATTTTTAAAGCCCTCAGCTTATGGGATATTTATTTTGATGTTGTACTTCTGAGCTGATGGGTTCCCAATTCTGTTTCTGAAGAGCATTAGTAAGCTCTAAAATAGAAACCATCATAAGTATACTTTCGCAAAATATCTGTCTTCCCACCCATTGTTGCTGCCCGCCTTCTAAAACTGCTCAGTTGCTTTACTTAGCAGCTAGATAGAGAAAAGAAGCATGTTACTGATATGCAGTTTTCAAGGTTTCATCAGAGCTAGTTTCTTCTCTTTTGTTGCAGGTTGCAACAGCAAATCTTGCTTGGGCTTCAGTAGCAATACATCAAGTACAAGTAAGTGTGAGTGGTTTTTCATTTTTTGATTGTGTAACCTGTCTGCCAGAACTTGATTAGTAGGACCATCGATTGTGATAAAATTTAAGTGGATGTCACTATGAAAACATTGATTCAAGACCCTTCCCTGAACCTGGGAAAAATATACTAACGTTTTTGGTGTCCATTATGCTAGTTGACCTCATTTGCAGTCATGGATCAAATGAAAAACAGTATTGTACTAAAGGAAAGATTCTTTAAAACAAGTAGATAAATAATGGTTAAAGCAGAATTATAACAACTTTGCAGGTTGTTTTTCTTGTAAGAAGGCAACTGCTAGCCTAAGTGGTTGCTTTCCTCCTGCATTGGTATTCAGTTTGAAATTATTAGGTGCTGCTAGCAAACACTATTTTAAGCCAACCTCGCTAGCTGCTTCATGGTCCTGTAACTACTGCCACTAAGGATGCTTCGTGCTGTCCCTAGTTGGGTGCCTAATGGAGCTTCACACAGTGTCAAGCTGCTCTAGCAAACCCCAGCAGCTTTTCTAATAGGTTTTGTTACTTCAGCTAGCAGAAGATGGTAACACTGAAACTAAACATGTTCTGTCAACTCTCAGAAGATGCTAAAATAGATTCTTCTGTCAACTCACCAGAAGAAGTTCGTGACTTCTTTTTTTCAAGGTGTCTTTCATACACTTGTCAAAAGACTCACAGAAAGCTTCCTGCTTTTCTTTCCTAGGCTCTAATATCTGCCACCTTGGTGTTGCAAGTCACTGACTTTGGGGTGGTCATTCACATTTAAGCAGAATTGGCTGGCATAGACTATTGTATGCTAGTAGAATGACAATTTCATGAAGTTGTAGCTTCACTACAGTGACAATGTAGTGAAGAGATGTGACTCTCCTTAACTGAGAAGTCATTCACATCTAACAAAACACAACATGAAAGTTTAGTTTAAGCTTGTCCATTGATCATTTTCATTTCTCTTCTGCTAAGCAGAAGGCTTGCCCTTCCCAGTCTTCTTTTCATGAGAAAAGTGCAATAGTTTTAATCTGGTGTTATATATTTGCATTGCACAGGTGAAAGATATTACTAGTTATGAGTGGGGTTTTGGGGATTTTTTTGGTATAAAAGGTACAAGCAGTAGAAGCTTGTTTTCTTTTTTTTTTTTTGGCCTCAGTGCTTCTTCTAGTAATATACAGATGTACAATTGTATTTTAGATACAGAGTATGCAATTAGATGAAGTAAAAGCTTTGCTTCATCTAACATTTTGCTTCTAAAAAGTAGTATGCGTACTATTTTTTGTGTTCATATTCATGCTGATTACTCCCCAAGATGAGCATTTATCATCTGCTGCTTAGCTTAGTTAAACTTGCCTGATATCAGTCTACAGTTGTGTCTACACACTACTTTGCAGCCTGGAAAAAGCAGTAAAAGTGTAGTAAGGAAGAAAGGAAACAAAATATTTGGCATTCTCAGAAGAGTTGAGGGTCTGCATAAGGAGATGCTGTTGATTCCATAACTGCATTCAGTGACAGCCTTTGAGGCAGCATGAACACATGTAGCAACCAACAGCTTTCAAGGAGTCTTAAGAAAGATTTTGCTTGCATTTGACAGTTTTAACTCAGTAGCTAGATAGTGAAGATTGGAACCCACTGCGCAAACTCAGCTTTTAATTTTACACAGTGCTGTAACATATGTATATACTAGCAGTGGTATTTTTTCCATACAGATTAGATGGGTAGGACTTCAGTTTCCATCTGACATCAGTATTCTGGAGCAAATGATTCTATGATCTGTTCTTCTAGGTGTGCCGGGGCCTGGCCAAGCAGACTGAACTGAATGACTTCTTGCTTGATGTATCGAAGTAAGTGTGATTTGCATGATAATGTCATGAGTTAATGTTGATGAGCTTTTCAAACATGGCTCTTCAATCATACCTTACAGAATTTGTTTACTCTTGTAGTCTTTTGTGTAGATCTTTTTGCCTTTTCTTTCATGTTTTCTGTCAGAGTTAAACATGGCCCTCTTTTGAGAAGTGACAAATAGTTTTGGCATCTCTTTTCATGCAGTTTTAGGAGGCTTGAAAGGACTTTATGAAAACTTAGTTAACATGCTTCAGTTTCACCTTTTAGCCCCCCCGATGTGTGTATACGCAGACATGTATGCATAAATATAGGCACTTCAGGCTGAATCCTTGAAGAATCAAGGCTGTCACATGACTATTCTTCCCCTGCATTTTGTGAAGGCTCTGTTTTCGTTTTCAAAGACTGTAACTGCATGTAGTATGTTTGCTTTTAATTTCTTGTCACAGTAAATGCAAGATGAAATTGAAGACACAGTGGGAATATGAAAGCTTGGACTTGCACATGCAAAGTCAATTTAGTGTCTTAAGTGATCTGCTGTTCATTCATCCCTTTTTTTTTTGTCACTGCTATTGGGATCTTTAAGTAGCAGAGCTAGCCAATAAGTTAAAAGACAAACTAGAGTTGTACTTTTGGCAAATCACAGTCTGGGGTGCTTAGCAGTGTTTTTTGAAACTGTTTGGTAGAAGAATTTCTAAGTGCATCAGAAAGTGCTGATGATACTGTGGAAAAATGAGATGTCTTGGATTTTTGCTGCAAACACTTCTCTGGGTCTTGATGAACAATTCTCAAACTGATGTGATTAGAGGATGTCCAAGATTCCTATGCCATTGCTCAGGAATGCAGGCAGCCGGGATGACCCCTCTGGAATGGGGAGTGAGACACCACAGGGAGGAGTCTGCCCTTGCAAGGAGGGCAAATTGGTTGTATCCAGATGTTTTTCCTAGCTTTTTTGCTCAGGGGTGACCTTTCTTACTTGTTTCAGAATGTGTCTCCTAAAAGGGATTCTTACCATTCCCTTGCCTGAGCTACCCACTTGCTGCATAGTCTTGTATCATTATGTTCCTTTCCAGAGTGCTTTCATGTTGCTGACATCTGCACCGAGCTAGTTTGCCAGAAAACTCTGGATTAATCTACCCATATTTATGGACTGGCAATTTATTCTTGGGCTGGCATAGAACTGAGATTGTTTAAAAGAACTTTGTAATTATTTTAAATTTTTAAGATGAAGATGACAATAAATACTGCAAATATTTGTTATGCCTTTCTCTAAGAAAATACTTCTCATATAGCACTATCAATTGCTAGAATTGTTTAGGTTTAACAGAAAAAGAAGGCCTGGGTTTTGAGACACAAAAATTGGATATAATTTAATAATAACTTCATGAACTTCATGTAGGTAAAGGCTTGTACTAGCAAGAAAATAATTAGTTTCCTCTCAGAAGTGGTCTGTACTTTTTCTTACACGGGAAGAGGGTTTCCTATTCAGTGAGAAAATTGTTGGCATGCAATGTCACTGGGACATGTTCTGTATCATTTTAGAAAGGGCAGGGTATGCAGTGCTCCACCTCTTCATGTCCCTGACAATGTAAGACTAGAGTATTATATATTTCCTTTCCACTAGACCCAAACAGAACTGAGCTGTATATATATTCAAGGCCATGGGACAATGTCTTTCTGTCTGCTGGGAACATTGTAATCCAAGGGTTATTAAGACTTGGCATGTGGAAGATTTAGACTTCTTTTACTAATAAGTTTGACCTTTATCTTTCAATGTTCTTGACTGTCCTTGAACAGTTACCACTTTGCTGTGAAACTGAGATTCCTGTTTTATTTTTTAAGGTACAAGATTAGTCTCTTCAACATGCTGCAACTGGGTTGATAGAGAAGGCTCATTAGGAGGTTTTTTTAATCGTTGCCTTTTTAATAGTATTAAGGGTTGGCTCATATGAGGTGAATTTAACTACAATACATAGTTTTCTTTAGTTATCAGTACATAGTATGGGTAAACCTAATGAGGTATTTTGATATTTTGAAAGCAATGTATTTTTTTATTTTAAAAATCTATTCTACTACTTTTCCTTTTTCCTTTTGCTTTTAAAATTTTCAGCATGTCAGAGGTGCCAAAGCATTTTGATATATTTTTGGTGTTACTCAGCAGGCTCCTGTTCAGTTCGTGGTAGGCAGTGTTTGGTAGTCTTTTCCTTTTTCTTTTTTTTTTTTTACAGTGAATTTCTATGTATAATAAAGAATATTCTGCAATTCTGTCACTGTAGAATAGTGGTTTAAGGGAACAGAGTTAGGATCATGTCTTAATTCCCTTGTGCTACAGCAAGTCAGTGATTTTCAAGGTGCATGGTTTGTCCTCATCTATTCTGGCTCCACTGTTCAGCCATAGTGAAACAAGAGCCCATGACACCCATTTGAGAAGTGTTTGACTAAATGCCAATGTTTACTGATTTCTCTTTCTCTGCAGAACATATTTTGATAATATAGTTGCAATAGATTCTCTACTTGAACATATAATGGTAAGTTGTCTTTTTCTCTTCTAATAGAAGTTTATTAGTTGTAGTTATTAAAGTCCTCCATTGTCCTTCCCTTAAAGTAAGACATTACATCATTGAAATACGAGAGCTGTTTGTAATGGATACATAACACAAACAGCATTAACATGTTTATATGGAAAAGGTGGCAAAGGTCAGCTTGAGTTTTCACTGTTGCAACAACTTCAGTTCAGAGCTTTCATAAGTAATGGAACATGACTGTCTCAGAACTAGATAGTTACTGTTGTGTTTCAGAGAAGGTTTGAAAATTGTAACAGAAAGGCTTCTGGTATTCTTTTTATTTAGCTTGTTGCATTGATTTCTTCTTCCTAAATTCAATTTGCTACATGCTGCAAAACACTGCTGAAGAAGTCAGTGTCTGTAGAGAGGACTAGAGGTCAAACATTACTCCTAGAGTATTTGTTCCAGTTGCTGAATGAGATGTGTAAGACATCACATTCCTTTTGGTTTGCAAAACTACACCCATACCTAAAGCAATAGTCAGTCAATGTTTTATAGAAACCACTAAAGACAAGTTATTAGTTATTTCAAGTGAAATAACTAATCAATGGACTAAAGTACAGTTCAGAGGCAGATTGTGAGTTTCAAAATCAATTTTGAATTCAGAATTATGTCCTGAAGAGTGTTTACAAATGCATGTGGACTAGTTGCTTTTAGAACATTTTGAATATTTGATAGATGAATTACGTTTTTTAGCTTGAGACACATGCAGTGTATTCTGCAGTTCTGTTTTCTAAGTGCAAACCTGAATCAGGTCTGTGATAACGTTGTTTAAATTTGCACATTTGAAAAATTACTTTCCAACAGTACTTTGATACTTGCTTCAGTCTTCAAAGTGGTATTCTTAGCTAGACTATTCAAAGACAACAAAGTTAGAATGCAAACAGCATTAAAGTAGTTTTATTTAGAAACTTGAATTAGTAATGGAAAATATTCTGCAGTGTTTGTCTTATTCTAGTTAGTACACAGTCAAGAATTCTGCACATAGGACACATTTCTGAACATTGACTTTTCCAATTTAAATGAACTGCTTAAAATAGCTTAACATTTAAAAGAACTGGTGTAACATAACATATGGCTTTGAGAACAAATATTGATATTCTTCCCTGTTCTTCTTCTATGAATAGAGATCTGGTGGAAAACACAGTTGGCAGTAAAACATGCTTACTCTTTCATCTTCTTTTTCAACACTTGGCTGCATCATGATTCTGCATTTTAACCTGTGTGAGGTTTCATACTCAGCTTCCTTTCAATCTGTAGCAGTTGTCTCTTTCTTGGGCCAATTAACTGAATTATGTGGTTTTCCATTTATTGTCATTTTATAGGAGTGTGATTTTATCATTATGTGGCTTATTCTGTGTCTCACAGTGAGAAAAGAGTGGAACTCCATTTCACCTCAGTGCTTCACTCTTTGGTGATTGTACTTATGGTTTGATTTGTTCCTACAATAATAAAGAAAAAGAAACTTTTTTTTCATTCTTTTTGGTTTTATTTTCATTAAAATCTCTCAGCAAAACTAGTGGCATAAGGGTGTTTTTGAATACAGATGCAATGAGAGGAAGCAAAAGTTCAAGTTGCCTTGCAAATTTTCTTAGCAATATGCTTGAGTAGTTACAAGCAGCTTATGCAAAAGGTGGTCCCTGACGTTCCTATATTGACAGTGCAAAACATTTTGTACTGATATTCCCCTTCAACCACGGGCCTGGATTTGAGCTAAGGGTTTTAGAGAAGTAAGACTCTCATCCCATTAACTATTTCCCTCAATTAGTACTGTTTAAGCAGTTATTTTTAAAAGCCTGAGTCATGACCAAGGTAAGTTCTTGAGTCATATGCGTTAAAACACAAAAGTTTAATTGTATAAAATCAACGTTGTGCTGTTGATTTTATAAAGAAATCTGATACAGTTTCTGAATAGTTGTAGAGAAGCATTTACTGGACTGCTTATCCTTTTTGGCATTTTCTATTCACTCTGTTTTGAACAAATGAATAAACAGTGTGAGTGGCTGAGATCTTTAGACTTCTTAATGCTCTAAGTGGGAAATATTTCACAAATGTTACCTCTTAGCTTGCAGTCTCCCTGACTTTCTGCTGCTCTGATGTAGTAAATGGACTAGAAAGCAACAGAATCTTTCAAGCCACAGATTGTGCTGGTATGGCAGGGCCCTCCAAGTTTTAAAGAGTTGGTCTGGATGGTTTCTGTGCAGTTCCCATTGCACAGCTCATATGACACAGAATAAGGCTCTCAACTAATGATTTATCATCTCATAGGGTTCTTTTTTTCTGCCAAGGTCTAACATTTGTCTATTTGCATTAATATGAGATGAAATAGTTTGTAGTTTTGCTTTTATTTTTGAGAGACAAGAGAGAAGGGGGCACGATATCACTCATATGGAAGTCGTGTGAATCCTTAAGACGTGCCACCTGCATGCATTGCACACCAAGATGTGTCAGCCTCAGCTGAATGACTAGGCAGCTATTATATACAAAGATGAGCGAGATCCACTTCAGATCATGCTTTGCCATACAGTTACTATACTTTCTGAGTAGATAAGAAACACAGGAGACCTATCTGAATTGGGTAGAGCAGGTTCTTATGCCTCCACATGGCATCTTAAATTAACACAGTGAACCTTGTTTGATTTTGGTTCACTCTTTGCTCTTGTTCTTAGAAAGTCCATTGTATGTCAGAGAAATATTTTAGTGAAGAGCTACTATGTTCCCAGGACAAGATTCTCTTCTGAGAGTCAGTGCTCCTGGCAGTTATTTTTGCTAAGATAAAACTAGGTTCAAAGTATCATAGAGACCATGCAAGTCCATTGCTGTACTGTGGTACTTTCTTGACCATGGCTGGTACCTTGTGTGCTTTGGTTAGTTCATGTACAATTACTGATTCTCAGGTTTGAGAGAACTGCAAGAACTGCGCCTGGCATCAGGAGAGAACAGCCATTTCCTCTTCTGCTGCTTAGGCCAGTCCATGACACTTCTAATCGTCCCTATTTGTTTGTTGTTTTGTATTACAGGCACTTGAGAATTTTCAAGAGCAAACACTATGCACTCTGTTATGTCTGTCTTTGCTGAATATTCAGTACCAACACATTTGCTTCTAAGATGAAGGCAAAAAGCCAAAATTGTTCTTAGATGTTGCTATTACTCATCTATTTAATATTAAGTCAAGATGAATAATATCTAAACATAGGGGGAGGAAAGGTACTATTTTGAAAAGCCTTCCTTGCTCTTGAAAAACAATGATATAGGAAAGCCTATTTTCTTTTAGCAAACATTCAAGTCTCTTAAGATATTCTTGCATTTCTCAAAGAAAAGAGCACTCTAATTCACAAAAACCACACTGAATATAAGACATTAATTTTTAATTGTATCTTAAAAGATTGCTCCTTCAAACAGGTTTTCATACTGGATAATTTCTCAAAGCTTTTATCTTCCAGGGACTTATGCTTTTATCAGATAAATGGCGAAGATAATCCAACTCATGACCGTTAACTCTAGTTTTGTTTTTTGTCTGTAGATATATGCAAAAAACCTGGTGAATGCAGATAGGTGTGCACTCTTCCAGGTTGACCACAAAAATAAGGAGCTGTATTCAGACCTTTTTGATATTGGAGAAGAAAATGACGGGAAACCTGTCTTCAAGAAGACCAAAGAAATAAGGTAAGAATAGCTAGCAGAAGAATGCAGTTTCATTGTAACTACGGATGTGCAGGCATTTTATTACCCAGTTTCTGTGCCTATCTGCAGGTACCCTGACAATACTTGTCATACTGTGATATCATTCCCACCAGGACCCGCCTCCAGAAGGTAGTACTTCTGGGAATGACATTGCAGTGCCATCGAAACAGCGTCTCTGAAGCTATAACGTCACTCCTGGAAATGCCGTCTTCCGGAGGCGGTCCTTTTGGAAATCATGTTGGGAAAAAAACAGAGGTGTTCTGAGGTAGGTAAAGGTGCAGGTAAAGGTGCACCTAATCCATAGTCTGCCAGTATGGGACTTTTTTTCCCAAGAGGGTTCCCAAGAGGAATTGAAATTTGTGCCATTCAAGCACATCCAAAGTAAGGAAACGACAATTTGTACTTCTTGTGGATGGATTGGGCAAATGTAGAATTGAATATGGACTGGTCACTGGTTTTGAAGATTTCAAGTTCAGAAATTTAGTTTTACTTTTCTCATATGAATTCAAATGATTTTCAAACTCTTAAATAATTGTGATACTGAAGTATGCTTGAAGTGGTGAATTTGAAAAGGAGTATGGCCTGGAAATGGCTACACAGGATTCTCTGTCTAAAATGTATATGTATTTCTGCTTCATATCACAAGTACATAATTTTTACACTTACACACTTTTTAATTAAAATAGCAAAACCAATGAAATAAATATAAAATTTTTCATTTTCAAAAAATCATGAATGCTTAATAGATACAGATCAAGATTTTCAAAAGGCACACAGGTTTCAAGCCTGCAGCTTCTTAGAGGCAGCGAAGTATAAGACTAAATATCATGCACTAAAATTTTGCTGAAATATTTAGCATGGATTTTATCAGAACTGCTTGCATATCCTCGTACTTTTAAAGTTCCGGGCCAATATGAGATGTGATTCATGTTTTCACTTAAAGTCCTCTAGACAAACTTACTCCTACTTACTATTGTGTGAGTGAGAATGGAAGGAGTCAAAATTGGTGCAATTTGCATACTGACAAGCAAGGAGGTGGTGTAAATCAAAGAAGTTTGCCTGCTTAAACATGCACTTTCACGCTCCTTGATAATTGTTTTTCTTGCTTATATCTTTCTGTCTTTTCTGTACCTTATTGAAATGTTCATTCTGAGTGCAAGGGTGTGAGCCATTTCACAGGTGCTATATCCTGAAAGTGAAGTGTGACTTAAATATCTGTAAGAAAGTGACACTGAGTGAGTCATCAGGAACGAGTCATAAGTTGGTGTGATGTACCTATCATAAGAAGCAACAGAAAAGCATAACTTAAAGCAGGTGTCCAAGGTGAAATCCTGACAGCTTTATCACTGTAACTTCAGTGGGGAGCAGAGTACTATCAGGGTACATTTAGACTTGAAAATGTTCCACATATGATTCTTTCTATGTATTCTATTTTTCTCCATAAATTCTCTTGTGCTTATATATCATACCTGCTTTATGTCAAAGAATTGAAAGTTACTTCTTTACAAGACAGACTTGTAGATTTTTCTGATTCAACTGAGGAATGTATTTGTTGTGCTTAACTTGTGGTGATTAAGGGATGCAGTTAGTACCATGGCAATTTTTGATTGTCATGAAACAAGTTATTCCAAAGTCTACATGGCAAACCCTATAATGTTTAGCCTTGTAACTTCCACTGGTCTTTTTCCAAAGCTTGTTTTACCAAATCCACACACGCATGCCCCACCTGAAGAGACAAGCTCCATATTTCTTTTGTTGTGTTTAAAGAAGCAATGAATATGTAAAAGAAATGATAAAATCAATCCGTTGTAAAGATAAACACAAGTCTCTGGTTCTGTACAAATGTTGTGTTTATTATAGATAACCCCCAGGGTTATTGAAGATTTAGAATTTTTGTCACTAAAATGGTCATGTTATGGCTTGTCTTGTATTAAACTATGTAGTTATATCAAATGTTTTCAGAAAATATCTATTAGTATGCGCTTTTTAATTTTACTATGTAAGTTGTTGTCTTGTAAGATTTTCCTCCTGAAAGCAAGAAAATGGCGCTGGTTGGGAACAAATATCCATTACTGTGCCCAAGACAGGCTCCACTGGAAAAATATTTTTTCAGGTAGCTCATATTGTGGCTAATACACATTTTTATTTTCTCCAGATTTTCTATAGAAAAAGGAATAGCTGGTCAAGTGGCAAGAACAGGAGAAGTCCTTAACATCCCTGATGCCTATGCAGATCCACGCTTTAACAGGTAGGATGTTGTTCATGGGAGGGGAAGATAGCTCATCAAACCTTTTACTTAAATTAACTACTTCAATTTCATATTCAGATGCATTCATGGTGCTGAGATCCTCCGATGAGGAGGCAAGCTATATGTGTTTATTTGAGTGCTTTAGCCATCAGAGATATTTTTAAGATACAAACAAAAAGTATTATTTTTATCAAATATAAATATAATTGAGAAAAATTTAGTTATTTTTCCTGTTGCAGAACTTTGTCTAGTTAGCTAGACAGTTCCTGATTTTCATTATTAGTCTCCCTGTGATCAGGTTAGTTTCAGGGGAGAAAAAACACTTTACTCACAAATACATAAGAATACCAAAATATTCTTTAACTTCATAAATAAGCTTACTGTATGATTGAGGAAATTTAATTCTTTATCTTGCAAATGAAGATTAAAGGATTAAAAAGTTCTTTCTAACTATGACACAGTAGCTGGAAGTATTTGAGGCCTTCGGAGGTAGACATGAAGGGACTAATTAGATCTACTGTTTAGTATATTGTACCTCAACATTTTTGAGAATCGAGGAAAAGATATGAATTGATAATATTAAGTCTTTTCTCTTTCTTTTCTCTTCTATGGCTCTCCAGAGAAGTAGACCTCTACACGGGCTACACAACCAGAAATATCCTGTGCATGCCTATTGTAAGCCGAGGAAGTGTAATAGGTGTTGTGCAGATGGTGAACAAAATAAGTGGAAGTGCCTTCTCTAAAACTGATGAGAACAACTTTAAAATGTTTGCAGTCTTTTGTGCTTTAGCCTTACACTGTGCTAATGTAAGTTTTATTTACAGTTTTGTAAGCTGTTAGTTATAATGGGAAAGTTAAGAGTCCTACTTAAGAATTTTGATGTTTCAGATTATTAAAATGATTCATAAGTCTGTTTCATTGAATTAACAAGGAAACAGGAATCATTGAATTCCTTGCTGAATAATTCTGTTTTAAGAGGATGATAAGGATTAATTTCATCCTTTCTGAAATAATCATACTCTGGATATATCAATTTTATGTAGCTAAACTGAGAGAGCAAGCCCTGAAGTGTGAATGATATCTGCCTGTCTTCTCTATCCATTAGAAAGTATAATTCTTATTCACTTTTATAAATTCAGATCATGATTTAACTGGGTTTGGAGATGTTATGTATTCTCTAAATTCCATATGTTTAATACTCAAAGACCAATTTATATGTTTATATGCAGTGATAGATACTCATATTTATCTATGCTTCTAGGTACGATTGGATAGGTATTTTTGTACTCAAACCCTTTATCATTTAAAAAAATTACTATCCCTGTAGGAATAGCAATTTAATGATCATTACTATACAAGTATAAAAATGCAATAAATTTAATAAAAATGCAATGCAGAACAGTATTATATTAATGGGAGGTGAGATACAATGCAATGACGGTTAAGCCAGGTGATTTACATTAAGTAATTTTACCAATTTTACCAATTTTTTCATGCTGTTGACACACTGGGGCAGCAAATTTTATTAACAGTTACTGAAAGCTGATTCATATGGGTCAAGGAAGGTAGAAAGGCCTGCATATAAATTACACTTGAGACTATACAATCACTCAGTTGTGTGAGTTCACTCTTTTTAGATGGTGAATGTTGCTATTCAGGGCATACTGCTGCCAGAGCAGTATCTTTACTAGTAAATTGCTATGTACACACTTGTTTACAAACCATGCCATGTCTGCAATAACTGTATGAACATCTCAGTAATTAACTGTACTTATTTTTCATATTGTACAGTAATGTAGGTATGATGGACATCTCACATACTTTTTACTGTGTATAGGTAGCTGTAAGTTGTACCAATTAATAGCTGAATTCATGCAGTGGCAGAAAATAGGATTTGTGCCCTGTTACCAGTTTTCCTTCTGTTAGCATTTTGCAAAGGGCTTAGCTCTAACTTCTGAACTTTGGTTCTTTTCCTTGAGAGAGCTCACACACAGTAAAAAGTCAGCTGAGCCTTAGATGTTTACTCAAGTGAGTAGATGCAGAATGATGTGAGAGAAGGCCTAGTTTTCCAAATGTACTGGAATTCATATAATCTGTCAATATTCTAATGTGTGAAATTGTGCAGCCAAAAGCACTAAATTTTTTGCAGATGTGTATTTCAATAACTGCTTGAATACGAGAAAGAATTTTTTTCCTATATTAAAATTTCACATTCATGAACAATTTCCCTTTTTCAGATGTATCACAGAATTCGTCATTCAGAGTGTATTTATCGTGTAACGATGGAGAAGTTATCCTACCATAGTGTTTGTACAGCAGAAGAGTGGCAAAACCTCATGCACTGTACACTGCCTCCACATATTTATAAAGAAATTGAGCTGTAAGTATTTTTCTCATATAGCAACAATTGCATCTCATATCAGTCTGTTAAAAAAAATCTATTTTTTTCCTATTTCTAACGGAATGTTTTGTAGGAAGAGCTTTTATTATTGAACTATCCCAAAATCATGGGGGTTTATCTCTCACTTTCTTCTACTTAGTTATACTTAATGACCTGTGAAGAAAAGTTATCCATCAAAGATATTAAATAATACCTACTCAGAATGGTAGCATTTTCCTCAGGCATGGGAACCTACAGTAGTTGCTTTAAGCATTAGATTTTATCTAGGAATTGTAGAGATGAGCTTTAATTCTGATAGTCCCAAGTGCCATCAGCTCAGAGTCATAGAGGAGGCTGAGCTTAGAATGTTAGTAGTTAGACCAAATACATGATCTCATCTCGTCTCACCTTGGACATGTTTTAGAATAAAACATAGACAGCTTTTTCCTGTGATTTTCTGGGCTGTGTGTTTTTTGGGTTTGGTTTGGAGAGGTGTGTAGTGGGTATTTGGGGGTTTTGTGAGTTTCAAGTATGTATGTATGTGCTGTGTATCTGCTTGTGCTTCTTGAAGGAAGGGAAAATGATAATTCAGGGTTATGCATCCCAGGTGCTAGAGTTTTGAGTTGCAGCGTAAATTTGGAGGAGGACTTCCCATTCAGTCTCATAGGCTTTCTCTGACATAATTCAGTTATTTTCAGCACTCCAGTATCTGCTGTGTGCTGAAGATGTACCTCTATCTGTATTTTATTGGTCAGTCCCCACTCAACACTAACAATGGGAGTCATCGCATTTTTTTAGTCACTCTTTCTGGTCCAGGACAATAAATTCTGCTCAAGTGACCAGGTGCCTAAAATCAACTATTGAGTCACAAAATCTAAGTTGCCTTTGTAAATCAAATCTCCAGAGCTCATTCGCTCTTGTTCAGCACTGAGCGTTGTAGCTGTGAGCAAGCAAAGCATGTGAGCCTGTGCTTAACATGGTCTGCTTACTTTTGAAGTTCATTACATGCTGAAGTGATTTACTTGAATACCAGAGTGTTAGGAACTTGCAGGATTACACTCTAATAGAAGCTTATTCTTCGCAATAGAATTTCTTGTGCTTTGTTAGGTGATATTATATAACCCACCTCCTCAGTAAAAATTACTTTAACTTGCAAAGATGACAGGTCTCATTCTAAATTATATTAGCATCCTTTAGTTCAAGCAATCTGAATACATTTAACCATTTTCCAAGCAATTCAGCTACCTTCAGCCCTCTTGCACCTGCTGTGCTGTTCAGTATGCCACATTTGGACAGGTGGTTAACTGGGTACTGTGGAAAGGAAATAGAAGACTTGCAGCACAGCAGGTGCAGGGAAAGGGTTAATTAATAATTGAAGGACAAACAGTTCTGCTGTGTCTAATATTAGGCCTAAATCTTGGTATCAGGAGAGGGGAGAATTCTTCAGCTAATCAAACAAAAAATGTGGTATTAAATGTTTAATTTTTTTAAGTTTTGGCTTGATTTTTATTAGTAAAATCTGAGTTTCTCTCTATTAAAATTAGAGCAAGTCTCACACAATTTTTGGCAGAAATTATTGAAAAAAAGAAGCCAGTAAATATATTATTATTATTGGTCAGTAAATTGTATTTCAGGAGTGTCTGTAAATCTTAAAGTTCATCATCTCTGAAATTTTTTTGTCTATTTCTTAATCAATGGATCCTTAAATAAAGATATATGTTTCTATGAACTAAACAAATCCAAAGGCTAACCAAAGACTCACAGTTGGACTCAATGATCATAAGGGTCTTTTCCAATCTAAATGATTCTATGATTCTATGAGCATGGTTGCATTGACCTTAGCAGAAATATATAACTTAGCGCTGCTGTAAAATATACCCTGTAAAGGCATTCTTTCTGTGTGTATTCAGAAAAAAGTGAATCCTGATGGATATATATTTCCAAGTAATTTTCATTTGTTTTTAGTAAGATTGAAAATATGTTTGTCTTTACTAAGCTGAAACTTTCTTCTTAGATACCACTTTGATATCAGTCCATATGAGGATGTCTGGCCTGCCATTTTTGTCTACATGGTTCACCAGTCCTGTGGGACAGCCTGGTATGAAGTACATGATTTATTGTTTTAATTGTGTTATTTCTGTGTTTATTTAGTAATAATTTTTGAGATAATTATTTTCGAATTCGAGGTTGATTTTCTTTGATGTTTATTTACTATGTCTGGTCTGCATAGGGCTGTAATTAGCAGGCTGGATTTCTTGTCCCAACTTCTTGGCCTTCAGTTAATAAAGTCTGGGAACAGTCAGATTAAAGAACTCATGATATCATCCAAACAGTTGTCCTTCCAATATATAGAAATATTGTTTGGTTCTGAGATGAGATTGATTTTCAGACAGAAGATGGTAAAAACATCAAAGGAACTCTTGCCAAAAAGGAGAGCAGGCCCATGAATACTGATTTTTCAAACATATAGTTGCTGAAATTAATAGAGTATATGGTAAAAATAAGCCAAGGTTAGATCTTATCTTGATAAATAAGTCAGTTATTAGCATTGTCGTATATTAATTATGGAAATGAATGATTTTCAAATGAAAGGCTCTATTTATTGTCCTTTCTCTCAGTGTCCATTACCATTGCTAAGATCAGTAGTCTCTTGGCTAATTAGGTCCCATTGCCATATGCTATAACTGTACTATCTTGTAATAACCATTGAGTTGATATTAGATATAGATGGAAGTGACTATTGTGATATTCTGAATTGTGATGTACTACTTTAAACAATAGATCTATCAGTTGTTCTAGAGCTGTCTGACTTTACAGAATTAAAAAAAGAAAACCTAAAGCTTTTTTGAAGGACAATATACCTGTCTTTATTAATGTCAGACTAAGGCTAACAATAATAATTACTTTGCTCAGTACAGAGCCATAGAAATATGTCTTTCTATCTAACTGGCTCCATGTAGTAGATGCATTTAAATATTTACATATAGGTCAGAGACATTTGGCTTTGTTTTCTCAGCCTACATGTACTGCAAAACCACAACATTAGTACCACTTTCTTGATATACCCAAGAAATTATCAAAACATGGAACTTAAAAAAAAGAAGTCAAACCCCTGTAACAGGGGGAAAATGAGAATAAAGGAAAACTCGTCTTTTTATGAGGGAAAAAGTCAATGATTTGGGACTCTGGCATATTCAGATCAATTCTGGGCTCATGTGTAGTATTTTCATTTCACCCTGAGCAGCTCAGATGAGGTACTTTAAAAAATTTTACCTGATATCTAATCTGTGCCTGAATTTCCCATCTGTAAATAAAAAGTATTTAGCTTTCGTTTCAAAGGAACATAGGTAGATAAAGACTAGCAAAGCCTGTGCCGAACTCTGGGGCTATATATGAACTCTCTCAGGGGTGTTTTCGATGAGCACATAAGCCAAACATAACAATGACTTTATTACTACTTTTTGTTATTACCTTAGTGAAAACACTCTTGTTCCTAAATTCATTTTGCTTGTCTATACTAGAAGCAAAAATATTTTACAAAATCTGTAAGAAATAATCCCATAATTGCTCTAGATTTGGGATATTTACATGTTGTCCAGCAGTTACTTAACTAAATACTGCTTGGTGAAGAGTGAAGAAACTGTGAAACATGAATTTCTGTTCTGTTTGGCCAAACTGAAAAAAAATAAATCTAAAAATATTAGAAAAAGAAAATCTTCATGTTTTCACAAGGTCACTATGGAGCATGTCTATTTCAACAGGTTTGTTTCTTCTGTCATTCACTTAGAAAAATCTGAATTTTCTGTTTTGATCACAAGTCATGTTTCCAAATTGTGCATTAGATGCAGAGTTTCACTTTTTTTCAAGTTGAATAAACAATTGAAAGATATCACACTTGAAGTTTCTGGAAGCAGAGAAGGTTATGCTATTGTGTTGACTGAGCTGAGTAGCACGACTTATGTTCCTCAAGACTGCAGATTAAACTAAGAGCATTGTCAGGTATCTGTGCTCCTCTGTCCTTGACAAACTTGAATGACTCTTGTAATTTATGAATCATCCACATTGAGAGTCAATCCTAACAAGAAGAGCAAATTAAAGAACATCTTTTCTTCCATGTTGGTTATTTTTCCTGCTCTTATTTCTTATCTCTGACCAAATGAATTTCTTTCTAGCTTTGAACTTGAAAAGCTATGCCGATTTACTATGTCTGTGAAGAAGAATTATCGCCGTGTGCCCTACCACAACTGGAAGCATGCAGTTACTGTTGCACATTGCATGTATGCCATACTACAGAACAACCAGGGGCTTTTCACTGACCTAGAGGTAAGTGACATGATGGTGTCAATTACAACACCTCATCAGAGCTATCGGCTGTTGTACATTTTCTGTGCTGGAGTTTTCTTGTCAGCTTGGGCAGAGTGTATGTAAGGGTCCCCATAGATGAATGGAGTAGAAAGCTTGAGGAAGGAGAATTACTCAGATTCCTAATCCTAGTCATGTTTTTCAGGTCTTCCCCTGAAGAAACAGTAGCAGATTTGCTATAGATCTATGTCCAGGTTTTGAGCTTCTCCCTGCTCACTTACAAACACAGTCTTTAATTATTTAATTATTTAATTTAATTATTTAACTAACTGTCAGATCTGTAGTGAGGGATCTTGAATTCTGTGAGGTCTCAGAGATCTTGAATAGGAGGACAAGGATTGCAGACATAGTTGACGTATGTAAGTAAAGGAGAAGAGCCAAACTTTAAATTGATCATTAGCTGGACAAGGTATAATAATAAAATCTAAGACTTAGAATGTTGCTACACAGTATGATGAACTGTCACTTTTTTTCTTTCTGAATTATGGTAGGTACAACTTGGAGTTCTGTCTCTTATTAATGTTACATGAAACTTCTGACTGGGAGAACCTGTTTTCAGTGGTGTATAGCTCTGCCAAATACTAGCCATTTGGGCTGTAATTTTCCAAGCTCTGGTAACTTCCTCCAGCTGATTCATTTGGAGAAATTTCAGCCAAAATTGTTTGGCTCTTTTAAAGAAACATGCTAGTAGTAATCAAGGTTTTGTTCAGTGTGTAAGAGTAAAATAAAATGTGGTGATCTTTCATTTGAAAAGGTCTAGTTTATCCTGCTGTAAAGCAGGACTTGAAAATTGACACTGAAATACATACGTGGCATTTGCCAGGTGTATGCTGAAAGTTGACAAAGCTATACAAATTTTTTTATTAAAAAAAAAAATCAGTATTCCTGTAGCAGCAAAAATCTGTGGAGTGCAGCCTTAGGGAATATGTACAGTTCCAATAACATTCAGTACTAATCAAGTAGTAAACCCCATCTTTTGGAGATTCAGACTAAGAGAGAAAGGGAAACCAAAAGACACAGCTGTTCAGAGAGATGGAAACAGCCTTTGTTCCCTGCAAACTCCAGCCAGCCTTCATCTGTTTGAGTGTCTTATTGCAGTCTATGTTCCAGCTCTTTCCAGGAATCTTTTTGATACTGGAGATGAGTCTAACAAGAATACAAGAAACTGCTGAAGGAAAGTTTGGGAAACTAGGATGAGCTTGTCTCAGGCGAGGGATGATGGCACGAACCTCAGTAGACATAGAGATGGGAAGAGAAGTATGAAACACTGTAAAGGGGACACTGATATAAAGATAAATAGATCCAGTAGTTAGCAGTCGTCAAAGAATTGGGATTCAAGCAGGGACAATGGGTACAAGGTCAAGAGCACTGTGATTACGCATTGTATAATCCTGAAGGATTGAGGAGGCAAGAATGACTTCCTGTGATGTGGAGGCTGGGACAAGCTGTTACAGCATGGCTTCAAGTGACAGATATGTGTGTTATGTTCCTAAGGGTTCTACTTCTCCTGAGGATCTGTGTGGATATGTGCTGATACATGATCTGGTTTTTTATGTGCTTTTTTGAAAATTCACTTTACAAGATAAATATTGAAAAAAACATTCAAAATGAAAGTAAATGTCTCAAAATGAGAAATACAGTTAGGGTTTCTACAACCTTATTTTGCCCATTGTGTATTTGTGGTATCTTTAGTTACGTCGTTTGCTATTTCTCTTAGTACAGTATACAGGTTGGATGGTGCTCACTTAATAGGTGGTTAATCAATATTCTTTTTCTGCTTAATTTTATAGCCTTATCCTTGTTTAGCAGACACTCATCAGAATCAACTTTAAGACAAAGCTGTTAGGTCTATAAAGACTTTTCCATGATACTCCATGCTGACAGTGACAGATTCATAAATATTAATAAATGTGTTTTCAAAGCACACCTTCTATGTGAGAACCTTTTGCAAGACCACGTATTTTGTGTGTTGGAAGAGAGATTTCAGGGATTCCATTTCTTCAGGATATTAAGGCTTAATTAAATTTAAAAAATCCATTACTATCTTTCTTTGTTTGCCACTGCCATTTTCCACCATTTGTGGCTCACATTAGTTACTTCCTAGGAAAACTTTCAACTGGAAGATTTGGTCAGTGTCTTCTTTGAGGAGCATTGCAGAAACAGGTCTAGCACCAAACTTTGGTGCAGCTGCCTTGACCAGGAGGAGATCATGCATCTTAGATGTTTCTTCTCCCTCAATAACTGTGCTTTTGATCATTTTAATCAACATGGTAAGGATTCAGTGAATGACCAGACTTTTTAAAATGCAATTTCTTCTGAAGCAGAGTCCCTCCAATAGTACGTGATTGTGTAACAATGTTTTTAAACACATCATATATAGAAGGTTTGAATTACAATTGGATCAATAATTTTAATTCAACACGTCCTCACTTTCGCGTTTCTCGGATATTTCTCCATGTGCGATTTGAAGGCACTGTAAGCAGTGCAACTTCTACAGTATTTTGGGGA
>NW_008658817.1:42893-89818 GCF_000695815.1 Acanthisitta chloris
ATCTTGCTTTTAATATTTGTCCATTTGTTTTGTAGCGAAAAGGTCTGTTAGTTGCATGCCTGTGTCATGACCTGGATCACAGAGGTTACAGCAACAGCTATCTTCAGAAATTTGATCACCCCTTAGCTGCTCTCTATTCCACGTCAACAATGGAACAGCACCACTTCTCGCAGACTGTGTCCATCCTGCAGGTAGGATTATTGTAATTGTATCTTCTGTGCAGTAGAGTCCAGTGGTGGAAGTAGGAGTCGCATCATTACTCAGTAGATTTTCTGAAGCATGCTTTATTTCATTTCTGGATTGTAGTACTCATTTAGAAGAGTGGAAAATTTATTACAGCAAGCCAGGTTTCACAATTAGCCACTCAAGCATTCAACAGTAGTGCAAATCATAGCTTTCTCAAAATCTCAAAGTTCTAAAAAATATTTTGTACTTGAAGGTCCTTGCTTATGGTCTTTCTTTGCAGCTTTTAGCTTCTAGGTCAGTGAGGGTTTTCCCTGTGACCATGTGGAATAGGAACTTTGAAAATAAAAATCAGTTTATTACTTACTTAGATATTTCCATCATTATGTACATCAGCAAAGTCTTCAACTGTCCTGAAATTCTGCATAAAAAAAATCAAATACTGGCAAAAGTTTGCATGAGAAGCTCAAAAACCTGCTGTAATAAATTCTGTGAATGTTAAATGTGTGGCATGAAAGAGGAAATGTTAAATTTGCACGCATGAAAATGGAAAACTTTCATTATGTTATCCTCTGCTTTTTTTGTCATTCAGCAATTTGAAATAAAAACCTGAGTAAGGTAATATTCTGTGAAAGAAGATTCCTAATATGAGGCCGAGTGTCTGTATGTTTAGTAAAGACAAAACTGCAAGAAAGCATGCAGACACATTTGGAAAATCCAGGCTACTGACACACATTCTCAGCAGTGAAATTTTTTTTTCATGCTCAGTTAGAAGAGTGAAAACTCTCACCTCTGAAGCCACTGCCAGTTCATAACATACTTGTGCTCACTGGTTTTAGTTTACCATGCACACACTCAATGCACAGCCTTGCTGTGCTGCTGTGCCACTAATTCATTGTTAACTTGTCTTTCTTTCTGGTCTTTCAGGGGGAAGATATTTATTTTCTTAAATACCTAATCATCTTTTAGGAAAAATAAATATTCTGTATTGTATTCAGAAGCACATCTTGTGATTATGGTTTTAGGTATCATATACATTTAATCACAGAGTGGAAGCTTTGTCTCTGAATGCTCCTTCATGTAGGAGGGTGTAATTGAATTCTTCAGTGGTGGTATGGCATTAGATGTTTAGTGTTCATTCATGTGAGTTTGTGCATAGTGAGCATGTTCCTCAGTCATTAACACTTCCCTGTCCAAACCATTTTGCATTTTTCCGTCAGAAATGTTGCAATTGATGAAAGTCCCATTTGCCAAGAAGGCAGGGAACCTTTTTGCTTCCCTGCTACTTCCTAGCCTTGCTGTCAGTGGGTGTGAGGAAAGGGGAATAAGTGGTCAGGGCTGTAGAATGGATTCAAGATCCAGCTATCCAAGAAGTGCCCATGAGTGGTAATTAGCAGCAAAGGCAGATTACAGCAGCCTTTTGGACTTGCTGGCTTTTTGTTTTAGTCAAAAAGCCTCACTGAATTCCTGAATTGTTACAGAAAAAAACCCCAAACAAACCACCAAACTCTTTAAGGTTTATCTGAGTGAGTTTTGAGTTTATGTTAGTAACTTGTAGTACTTTTAACTTCTTCAAACTCTATAGCTGCTTTGCTCATCCACCTGCAGTTCTAGTGGATATCATACTTAGGAATACAGAGGATTCTGTTTACTAGCTTTAGCTCAGCAGAGAATGAACAAAACCTTAGGATTTGTACTTTGTATCTACTACTCTAAAGCCTAAGTGACATGCTCATAACTGGCAGCTTCTGTCAGTACTTAACAGAATCAGTTCTTTTCTAGTAGTATGAACAGAAGCTGTCAGAGTGGTCTTTCTGAGAGTGAGGCTTCTAAGACCTAAGGGTAGAATCTAGAATAATTCAAATATGAGGACAAATGGCCTGTTCTCATGGATTAAACAGCCACGTTGGACAGAAAAGGGTCCCCAAAACCCTAAGTCATGAAAAATAGCAGTAGTAACTCTTTGCTCCCAAAGTGTTGATGATGGGTTAAAATGTTCTGAACTCGTTTTTTTTAAACATCATATTCTATGACTTAGGAATCTGTCAAAGGAACATTGAGAAACAGATGGATTGTATTTTCTATTCATTATTCACAATAAATCTACTTGTCCAAGTAGAAATACTGGAAAATGATGTTTACGTTCCGGATGGTGAGAGAAACCAAACCTATTTGTACCACAGAGGATTTATTTTGAACAAATTATGTAAATTCTTGAAGAAAGTCAGGGAAACTTTTTATGAGCTTCAGTCCAAATGCCAATTAAATGTCAAAACGCATCTGCATTTGATATATTTTAATAATATTTTCTGGTTTTAAATGTGCACACCTTGACATGGCTGGCTCCTTTCCTCTTTTCTGCTGCGTCCTCTCAACAGTAGGAAGACTTTTGACAAGCTGTTTTCCAAATCTTAGAGAGAGCAAATAGTGTTGACTTTTCAAAATGTGATATAGCTTCTTGAGCAATCACAGTGCATGGGTATTGTCAGTTAAATGTGCAATCATACATAGTGGAAATTGAAAAGGGATGACAGTGGTGTGTTGCCAGAGCCATAGTGGAAACCACTGTGTTTAGTTTATGAGTCAGTCAACTCAGGGTTGAACAAAGCAGCTTTTTCCATGAAATGTTCATATACATGAAAATAAATTTATTTCTGTAGAAAAAATTGTGTCAGTAAATGCAGCAATTTCAGGCACATTTCATTTGGAACACTAGGTAAACAAAATTATTTTGCACTTTATCTTCAGTGTTTCTTTATCCATACTCTATATTATGCAGTATCAAAGTAGTGCTTAAGAGTAAATCAGGTGCTCAGTTTACCAACTTGACCATGCAGTTCTCTGGACCAGGATTGAATGACAAGTTTCCAAGCTAACACTGTCTGGAAGTGCTGTGTCTGTAGTGCTTATAATTTGGAGAAGAAAAAGCTTGTGTTTTTCTCTAGTAATACCTTTAGGCTTTAGAAGGAGCAGTCCCACAACCAAATTGGTGGTTTAGTCATAGGTTTCATGACAGTATTTAAAAAGAAAAGATAAAAATGGGAATTTCAGGCTGTCAACATTTGAATTTGCAACAAAACTTGTCATTGGGCTGTAAATCCGTTGTAACCTGTCTGGTGAAGTAAAGACTGAAATCATCTCAGAATTAGAGCTTGTGCTTTTTATTGGTTTTTTACTTTTTCATAGCTGGAAGGGCACAATGTCTTCTCCAATCTGAGCTCCAGTGAATATGAGCAAGTACTTGAGATCATCCGGAAAGCCATCATCGCCACAGACCTTGCCCTCTATTTTGGAAATAGAAAACAGCTTGAAGAGCTTCATCAGGCAGGAGCATTAAACCTTAAGAACCAAGCACACAGGTAAAGCAGCAAACCAGTAGTAGATCACCATGGCATTAGTCTAGAAAGAAAAACCTTTTTTTTAAATAAAAATTGTCTATGAACAGTAATTTTCTTACATATGTGATCTCTAAGACCAGTGGTGTGTAAAATTCCAAATATGTAGCAGTAGTTTCCATTGCTTCTTATTCACATTTTCCCTGCCTTTGGATGTCATCTGCACAGTTCAGTGACAGGTCATCTGCCAAGGACAGTTCTGTGCACAGGCAGTTAGGTGGTGGGGAAAAAGGTATAGTGCAGTAATTACTTTGTTTTATTTTTATGTCAATATTTCTATTATTCTGTCAACATGCTTTTTAAGGAAAAATTGTGTTCAGATCTCAGCCTTTGTGAGTTAAGATAGCTCTAAGCTTGTAAAAAATATACAAGTGCATATATTCGTATTGATAAATACATGATTCTAACCACAAAAGCAGAGCATAGTGCACCCTGAATGAGAGATGTGTTTCATAACAGGCTTCTTTAAAGCACATATGCAACACTTCAGAGGTTCTTTACTGGAAAGTGGATCGTATCATTAATGTAATGAAGAGAAAAACTAGGGAGGCAATATGGGAAAATACCAAATCATGATTCTGTTTTCTTTTTAAAAAGAACTTTGATAATTGGGTCTTCTTTCTGAGGAGTTTTACAGGGTTTTGCCAGTAGTTTTGAATAAATCATTATAACACTGTAGGAAAGGTATTTTTTAAAAAGCTTATTTCCCAGTGTGGGACTGAAGGTTATGAAGCTTTAATAAACCTCAACATCTTAACAAGACAAAGGCGTAGTAGCTTCTGATAATCTTAGAATGAAATTTACCAGAATCTTGAATTTAGGGTTTACAAAATTTAAGTAGAACCACAACTATTTAGTGTATGACTGAATATTCTGTTTATATTTTTTTTAATCTTACCTGCCCTGAGAGCATTTTCAGTGCAAAGTCATGTGATAGGCATCATTTTGTAATGTGACTAACAAATACAAGACTTCTAGTTGGTACTATACATGCAATGGAATGCTAAATTTGACCCTTACATGACTGGTGAATTCTCTGTCTAAACTCAGGGGAATCACACTTCGACATTTTTCTATTGATTATATTGTGTATTTGTGTATTTCCTCTGGTATATTTGTCTGTTGGTACGGTTTTAATGTTTGCCATCACACTGACATGCAAGTTAGCAAGCTGTATGCTTTTTTTCATGGAATAGGCAAAGATGCAGGTGTCCTTAAGGGTCACCGTAAACACTCCATTGAATGGAAAGACATGTGAATTCATTAATTAATTCACCAGTTTTCCTTATAAAACTTAGATTGACAAACCATAGGTCAGTGCTAGAAAGATTTTGTGTGTGTGTGCCTTATACTAATAATGATTATAATACCACTGATGTGGTTCAGTTACTCTGTGAACAGGTTTGTCAGTGTATAGGACTGAGTTATGCATGGGATTCTTGTTTTCCCAGGGTTCAAACTCATTCTAATAAAGCAATGGCAGAGTACCTTAAGACAGACTGAGAATTAGTTTTTCCTCTTATTTGGAACATGTTTTCTTCTCTCTTTAAAGAACAGAAAGAAATGCAGCAACAGGACATGCCATCTTTCTTTTTATAGACTTGTACTTTATTTTCAGAAAATTAGAGAGGCATGTGAGTGTTTTAGCAGGCAGGCATTCTGTGTACTTGTCTAGGTATGTGGTTGTGTAGAGGATGGTCTATGAACTCTGGTTGCAAGCAATGTAGGGATAGGGAGTATAGGATGAAATTCGTGCAATTGCCTTACCAATGAATCATAAACAAGTGAGGAAGAAACAAGCTAGGTATGAGAAAATTTGTAGTGTATATCCATTAATTCTGATTGAACTGAGGAAGAGCAAATAAGAACTTTGTAAAGTTCATTACCAAACTTACAATGTAATGTTGTTTTTTTTAGAGATAGAGTGATTGGTCTGATGATGACAGCTTGTGACTTGTGTTCTGTAACAAAATTGTGGCCAGTTACCAGACTGACAGCCAATGATATATATGCAGAGTTTTGGGCGGAGGTATGTATGTCTCTTTTGTTTACTGTCTTTATAAATGGAAGAAGCATTCAGGAAGGCAAAAAAACCCCAATGCTAAGTATTTTTCAATCGCTATCTTGGTGTGCTTGTTTTAAAGAGAGAATCATTGGTGCATGCATGTGTTTGCTGTTTACTCTGAAGCTATTTAAAGAGATTTAGCTATCTAATTTTCAGGCAATGTTTTTTCTCTCTGTTAAAGATAATGTAGAAGGTATGTCCTGACATAAGTTGACCAGGTAGCAGAAAATAGAAGAAAATCTGGCAAAATTTTTTAGACAGTAACTGTAGATTTATGAAGGATCTATTTGTATTCTAGAAATACAAAATATGAAACCAGCTTTTAGATGAGCTGCATTGAAACGTAATTGTAAAGCTGTAGTATGAGTCCAGTAAATGCTGAAGCAAATATGACAAACTTGAAAATTTTTCTGATCCAAACATTTGAATCTTTTCAGGGAGCCAGCTCAACAACTGAGTTTCAGAGAGAGCTGAGTTTTCAATGTACTGAAAGTCACTCCACAGATAAGATGTACTGAGAATTGAAACAAGGCATTGAGCTGTACTGATGTAATCAGGTTCATAAATAAAGAAGCAATCTCTCACATGTCTCACACTGAGGAATAAATGTTCTAATTATTTAATTTTTCAAGTGGAAGTGACTACTTTATAGATAAGGAATAAATCCAGAGGTTGTTGCATAGAGTTGAGCTATGCAACTTTAGAAGATGCATTGTATCTTCGGAACTACGATAGTGCGTGTGTTTGATAAAGTGTTGTTCTTTTCTGCTGTGTGCCCTATGGAAGTTCGCAGAATTCAGTAGCCTTATTTCTGTTTTACACAGGCATAAAACAGAAATCAGGCCCGTGGAGTTGATGTAGCATGCATATAGTGTGGAGATTGTTATCCTGCCCGTTGCATGTTCATTATGAAATTCCAGATGTGCACGGCTTGTGGGTGTCTTTTGTATTCACAATTTCTCATTATCTTAATTATTAACAGCTCAGACTACAAAATATTTGAAAAATGCTGACTGTATAAGCTCAGAGATCTAGTTCAGTAATCACTTTCTGAAATGCCTGCACTGGAAAGTGAGAGTTGTTATGAGTAATATAATGGAGGTGTAATGTTGATGTGTCTCACTGATTACATACTCAACTTTTTTGCTTACAAGCAAAAAGACTTTTCAATGCAAATGTTGGTAACTCAGTGGAGAAGGAAAGATAAAACTGATTTTTCCTACTCAACAATGGTATTAGAGACATCATTGATCCTGGCCAGGCATTAACTTGTTTTATAATCCAAGGATGAATTCATAAAGGTGGATCTTGATATATTGCTATTTTATGGAACAGATGTAAGTTAGAATTTATTGAATGAAGCTAAATTTTTTAATTGGCATTTTTTGAATCCTCTTAGTTGAGATTAGTTGAGACATAGCAGAAGTTGGATATGTTGTGATCCAGTCAGAATGGATGATAGATCCAGCCATAGGTGTAGAAAGATGAGATTGTATTTCACTGCAGAAATTGTTAGTTAATTGGAAAAAAGGTTACCTCTAGAAAAGTATATTTAACTAGATTGTATAGTTACGTTACATAAATTACAAGTAGGATAGAATATTACCGTTCTAAAAGTAGGATAGAATACTGCTTCTAATTACTGCTTGAGTTCATAATCTTAATATATTGAATGATGTAATCAGTGTTCTTATAATATTTCTTCTTTGTGTAATAATTAACTAAAAGAACTCTAGAAGAGGTTGCAGCAATTAAGTATTATTTATGGAATACATATGAAAGCAATATTCGCTTACAGTTCCTAAATAACAATCCACTGGTTTTCTGTGCTTGGAATTGGTTTGGTTTTTTTTTATGCTGAGGAAGGAGACCTTTCCTTTTGTTTCTTTTAACAGTAAAATGTCTAACAGAGATGAGATTCCATGTTTTGAGACTCTTTTAACTGCTGGGTGAAAGAAATACCTGGTATGAGAGAATAATACAGACATCAATTAAAAATTAGCTTCCTGATTACAGCTCTTATTGGTTAGTTGAACAGGATCATGGTTAATAGCTGATATTGAGGTCAAATATGCCAGAGGGAATTGACTTTCAGAAGCCCCCATCTTTTCTAGGCTCTAGGTAGTTTTGCAAAGCAGTCAAACAGAAAGATGCTTTGCTCTGACTGGAATCAATTTATTATAATGCAAGCTTCTTTTTGAGCATAGGTGCCAAAATCCTCCCTTGGAAAGGCACTTGAAATGTGGCTTGATAAAATCTTATGAAAAAGATTGTCTTCTGGAGATACCTTCACTAACTGTAGCAGAAAACATAGAACATAGGCTTAGGCAATGTCCCAAGCTTTCAGATAGCTCAACTTCTGTAAGCTGAATCTCACATTAAAGGACACAGATAAGCAAATATTGTATGAGCAGTTATCATGCATAAACATTCTCCCTAACTAAAGTGTATTGTGTCTGGCTGGGATAGAGTTAGCTTTCCCCATGACAACCCTTGTTGTGCTGGCGATGGCTCTGTTGGACATGGGGGAAGCTTCTGGCATCTTCTCATAGAAGTCATCCCTCTAGCCCCCCCACTATCAGAACCTTGCCGTGCAAACCCAATACGTAAGGTCAGTCATTTGAAGATCACTTCGGAGTCTCAGATGTGGGCAGGAGCCAAAAGCAGCCATTTCTGTAGTTGCCTTTACACCTCAAGATTAAACATCTGTGGTGTTTTGACAATGCAGTTGAAACATAAGACTTGGAAAACTTCAATTTGTTACAGGAAGTAGCCAGCTACTTATGGAGTTTTCAGGAGTAATTGTTGTCAAGGCCCAATGTAGTGCTTAGAAACATATTTTAGCTGTTCTGCTGGTAATGGGTGAATTACAAGGAGAGAGTTTTCTCTTGCACATTATATATATCTGGCCTTTAGATACACTGCATCTTTCCCAGTGTTCCTGTTATGAATGTATTTAAAGAAAAAAGGCTGTTTGACAGGCAGCTTCTTCAAAGCAGTGTGGTGAAAAAGACTAAATTGTTGACAAAGAGAGCATATTGTAAATTCATCTGGTTTACTCTGCTTTTCCTTGTATGGGTGAGTTGTGTTCTACTGATCATTGTATTATGGTGCTTTAAACAGATGTTTTGAAAGATGAGACTAACTATGAATAGAGCAGAATAGAATGATTTCTTTGGTTTTATTCTTCCAATTGCTTTTTATTATGGAGACACCCTTGGGAACAAGGAAAATGTGTGTACATTGACTCAAAACCCTTCATTTTCAGGATCTGCTATTTACATTATCATTTAAGTGAATGTATAAAATGAGGCTCTCCTTAGATATTTTTGTGAGACTGCCTTAAAGCAGTACCACACATTATTATAAATTCTGTATTTTTAGATTGACTAAGAATAGAAGCTTGATTTTTGTTTTGTTATTCTGTCTCTCTGCTTTTCTCCAGGGCGATGAAATGAAGAAAACAGGTATTCAGCCTATTCCTATGATGGACAGAGACAAAAAAGATGAAGTCCCTCAGGGTCAGGTATGAACTCTCTCAGTAAAATGGTACATGTTTATAGTGTTAATGAAAAATGTATGGAAAAAGCATTTCATATATTAGTGAATATTGCAGTTGAAATTAGGGTATGTAGACTGTTGAATTCTGTGTTCTGCATGCAAAACAGTTAATTTTTTAGGTAGTGGTGGAAAACTTGTTTTCAAATTTTTACTTAAATAACAGTGTGCTATTTGCTGTTTCACTTGTTTTAAAATACTTGCAATTTTTGACAAATACTTCTTCATAAGGTTGTTTTGGTAACTACAGCTCCTTTCTTTGACATTCCTAAAAAAGATATTGTGAAGAGCTTTTTGAGGGTAAGCAATAAAGGATGTATTTCTAAGACCCTCAATTGTCTGATTTTCAAAACCTTTGGGTGCTGATTTTCATGTCTGCAAGTGTGCAGAAATGACTGGGATTTGATGCTTTCTTTAGGGAAAATTGGTATTTTGTAAACATAAATTCAAGGGAAAAAAAGGTTTTGAATCAACTTTTTGGGTAAGCAAAAAAGGTGGCTTGTCCTTTGATTATCTGAGCAGAGAAACATGAATGTAAATTGTTCATTGTCCTTTTGTATACATATATATAAATAAAAGGTATTTTTATGTCTGTGGCCACTGATGCTTTGTCAGTTGTTGGCACTCACAAAACACTTTATAAACTCTGAAATTGACAGTAATATTTAAAATAAATTAGAAATTACAAAGTATCACAAAATCACTGTAGATTAATAGCTTAGCAAGACTATGGAAATTTTTGTGTTCTGGCACTTTACTCCATATATTGTATCATATTTTAGCACAAAAACTATTACTCTTTATTATAGTAAGGAATTAGCAGTTAATATACTACATTTGTGTGCTTAGTAAAAGCCTATAAAGAGAAGAAACATTTTTCTGCATTTAGTTTATTTTTCCACGCACTATTTTAGTTAACTTTGAACATCCTGAAAAGTGCACAGTATTACAATATGTGGTCATCTTGGCTTTTGTGAAAGAATTGTTAATGGGGTGATCTAACAAACAAGATCTTTTTTTTGTCTGTAAATTGTAGTAAGGGTTGTCCAGGTACTGTCTGCATCAGGTTCTCTTTTACTTTATGCTCTGTTTAATGCTTCTTAATAGTATAGCAGTAAAATGTTGAGCTAAAGAGAACATTAAAAGCCTACTTCTGTAGTATAGTTGTAGCTGCTGTACCTTATGTTATAGCAAAATGTGAAATTTAGGACATAGATGATTCTGTGAAAGCAATGCTTCCTATATTTATGTAGCAACTAAAGAATTTAATAAACCATTATCCTCCATTTCCTTGGGCTCTAATAAAAATAATTTATTAGAATTTTTATGTGGATTTTAACTAAAGCATAAATACCTTATGTAAATGACAATTATGTTTTGGAAATGAGGATTTGCTTAAACATGTAATCTCTGAAAATAACTCCTCCTGTTTCAAATGCTCATCTTTGCTAAGAATAGCTTGTACTTAGCTCTTCCTCTCACTCGGATCAGTTGTGCTTTACATCCTTCGCAGCACAACTCATGGAAGGTCTCTGAATTTGGTGTCTTCCTCTTATGGAGCCTGCACTGAGGATTTGTTCCTGACTCAGCAAGGATCCATTCACATTCTTTGCTGCCCCACCTTTTGGAACTTGTGAAGAAAATAGAAATGATAAAACTATGTAGTGACAGGAAAGTCCTTTTCAAGCCAGCCTGAGTAATGAAGTGAAAGAGGAGTAGTTCACGTGCTTCAGCCTTTCAAAGCTTATCCCAGAAACAATTTTAAAGTTGAAAATAAAAAGTTTACTCTTATACAGTAAGGATTAAAATGTTAAGGGTAATTTCTTATTTCAGTCAGAACATCAAAGATCCAGCTTGTAAAACTAGCAGTATGTTTAGGATGCAGAGTTGGAGACACAATTTATTTCAGAAACAAAAGATTTCCTCTTGCTTATGTATCTTTAGGATATACATACACTGCCTTTTCTGCAGTGACTTCAACAGTTTGTTTGTACCTGATCAAACTCTAGGTTTTCTGTCTAGTTACAGCAACATAGAAATCAATCTCGAATCATTTATTCAGATAATCTAAATGTTTTACAAATGTGATTTGTGTGAATTTGGTTTGGTCAGAAATGGAAACTCTTGCAAAGGAACGTTTTTAATTCGCTTGGCTTTTTGAAAAACCTACATCTCTTGATCTCTGTATAAATGGAGGTAAAGACAAGAGTTGCTCTTTGATTTCTGAAGGTCCAGTGCTTGGGCTGCTAAAAAGAGACATTATCAAATGCTCAGTATTTCACTAAAAGGCATTTTAAAATTTTGCCGAAAGAAAGGGATCATTGTGCGCTACTGTAACTATCATAAGAGTCTGGGATAAGTGAGTGATGTTATAATGAATCTGAATTTAACCTGCCATCCTTGCTAACACGTAAGTAGCATTTACTAAAAATTCCTTCATGTCATGACAATTCAGCTGTTACTTGGTAACTGTCATAGGCCCCTAAGCCTATATGAATCAGATATCATTACCAAGGTGCTCATTTGGTGTTCTCTAAATAGGTTTCTATGATAATGGTAAAAATATATCACTGAAATGCATACACGAGAAGAACTGCAAGCCAATTACTGATCACAGTGTACATCTTTTAGAAACTTTCCAAAGGTGTAAAGTCCACAGCATCTTAAGTAAACTGAGCTATGGAATGCACACTGTAGAGGACATCAGAACAATCCAGAATCTGACCTTATTTTGGCAATGTTCCACAACCTTCCTTTTTTTAAAAATAAAATAATTCCATGAATAATGTTTGAAGAAATGTCTCTGCCATCTCCACCTACATCTCTCCGCTACTGACACCCAACAGCTAGACAGATCCTGAGCAAATAAAATGACTCAATTAAATAATGAAAGGTTCTGTAGAAAATCCTACCTGAAGCAGCCATATCAGTCACAAAAGAAAGGCATGTAAGTAACTTGTAGTTACCACAGATTTCACTGCAGCTACTGCTTGTTTTAAAGTATCCAGTATTAAGAGGAGATGCAGAAGTATGAATTACTAATATTCAGTAGTAATTAAGTAAATAGTCAGCAGCTTTGAGCTAGCTGGCTATTAGCTTCCAGTGTTGTAGTTTGGCAACATTTAACTCTTTTTTTTTCACTGTTGTGTTTTGTAGATTGGGTTCTACAATGCTGTAGCCATCCCATGTTACACCACACTTGCACAGATATTTCCTCCAACCGGGCCACTACTTCGAGCATGCAGGTGAGTAAATGTGCATAGCATGCAGTTTGGTCAGAGAAAAAGCAAGAATGGTTTGCAAGTTTGTCTGGAAATACAGACTTGTATTTTTAGGATTTGCATGCAGAGAAACAGGGATACTCATCTCACATTAATTTATGCAGAAACCTAGAGGCGATAACTGGGACTATCCAATGCACATCTACAGACACAGCTGATTAAAATGTGTTTGTTGCCAAAAGCCTTTAGTGAGAACAGTTCAGTATTTATGTATCTCTATCTAGGCTAGTTCAGTGCAATTTCCCTCTGTGTCCTTTTTATTTCAACCTGGTTCTCGCAACAAAAATTGACTAGAATTCTATTTCATTAAAAAATGTGGGTTTAGTATGTGGTTTTACTTCATGTCAGATCAGGTTCTCTTTAAAAGCAGAAAAAGAAAGATCCATGAAATATTCAGTAATTGGGAGCATAAGGTCAGTAACACTGGGATGAGCGAGATGCAAATGTAGCTTTCTCCTGTGAATCAGTTGGTGTGTAGCTTGGGTTCTTCTGGAAGAAAGACAAAGATCCTTAACGTATTGGCTGCTTCTACCCTGGAATGGTGGCAGATTGCTTTGTAGGTAGTTCTGTCCAATAAATGTTTCCTGGACCTTAGCAATATTTCCTGACAAAACCTCTGTTGAAAACAGTGTATGCTTCATGGAAATGTTCCAGTTTCAGCTAATCAGTTTTTTCTAAAGAAAAATGCTTCATAAAATGACAGGAATCTTTAGTCAGTTGAAGATAAACCAAGGCTAGGTATACTTTATAAAAAAGAGAGGTAAAAAAGATGTAGGTCTGAGGCAGTTACAGAGATGAAATTGCCATGGTCTGTCTTTTCCAGGCAGTCAGTCTAGGCATTACTTATAGTAGTGTCTTTTGTTCTTAGAAGCCATGACAGTAGAAATATCTGGTAAATAATAGTAATTTGTTTTCCTAAATTGAGTAATGTGGAAGTGTTCATAAATGCATGTTTTAGCTGTCCATCAGGTATAATATAGTATTAAACTCTTCTCTTGTCTCAAAATGCTGTCGAGTGCATTACTGTTATATTGATATCAAAGTACAAATACTGGTTTGGAATTCAGTTACAGCATGGGGTAGGAATGTATGCTCCCTGAGCATGTGGACCTAAAATATATGAGTTGATATTTTGATTATAGATAATTGAATAATGTGTACTCTGTCAAATAAAGAAGAGTTGCTTTCGGTGTAAAACCAAAGAACACGAAGTTATCTACATGAGTGCTTGTCATCCTTTCAGTCTTTACATTTTCATGAGTCATCCAACTGCTTTACTGAGAGTTTGAGATCTTAGAAGTTTTTTAGCTGCTTTCTCTTAGTAATCCCTGCTTGAAGGCACGTTGCTTCAGCGGTATTGGTTCCTGAAAGCTAAATGGTCAGTTACTCGATCCATGTAACTGGAACACAGATCATGTATTGCATAACTGTATTTTCAGTCAGAAGGAGTTTTATACTGTTTACATGGACTAAACCGCATCAACTATACTACTAATATATTACTTATTTGTCAACATTTGAGTGTACTTTTGTTCCTCAAATCAGTATCTATGTGCTTTTAACATGAAAATGTCTTGCAGAGTCTATTAATAAACTAACTTCAGCACTGGATATCAGGAAACTTCTCTTTTTACCACCATCAAATGGGAGGTCTATAAAATTGGCTTGTATTTACTGTAGAACCATTTGCATAAGCCTGTCACTACCATTGGTAAGAAGTTAGCATTGTTATTCTACTTCATGGAAACAGGCTTAAAAAGACTAAGTCTAGTGCTTAAGAGAGCATCTTTCTGAGGGAAGACATATCTTTTGTTTTCTGGCCTCATGGATATCCAAATGAGGCTTATTTGCAGAAGTGGCCTGTACTACTTGATGGTCCATCTTTTAGTACTGAGCTGAGGAGATTTAAAAGTTGAATTGTGAATATCAAACACCTACATACATATGTGTTCTAGATGAAAGGTTCTCCATGATTCCCAAAATCAAGCATGAGCATCTTTTCAAGTGGAGGTTTCTCTGTAGAAGGTATGATGGAAGTAAAAGCAAATCAGACAACTGGCAGAGATTATATGAACATTTTCTATTCTGGAAATCGTGTTTGTTGTTTGTAATTCAAATTGTAGTACTGATATTCTGAAAGCTACACTGGCACAGTCTCCAAACTGGGCAGAGCTCTGTGCAGACACAGATCCTTGTCTTGCTATTGTGTATTCTTTAATTTAGATTGTGCTCGTGAAGAACTGGAGCATAGATGTGTGGATGAGGTTTGAGATCTCAGTAAGACTGAAGAGCTTCCTGAAAATTCACATGCTGGCATAAAGTCTTCTGAGGAGCAGTTTGGTAGTTTTATCTTAGCCTCAAAATCACCCTCTGCTGTGTCTTGAAAGGGTTGCAGAGGAACTGTGAGAGTTCAGACTTGGAGGTGCAGAGTAGCAAATCAGAACACAGATCTAACTTCAACTCCCCAGTTAGAAAAAATATGTGTTATTGCAGGGTTTAGAATACTCCAGTGTTTCAAAGAGCTGATTTTGCACTACAGGTTTTTTTTCCTTTATTTTGATGGGTAACTGTTACTCAGTGTGATGAGAGAAATACAGCCTCATTTCTGTTTGGTGTTTCCTCAGTTGCTGACTGAACCGATTTTGATATCACCCCTGCCTTCACCATCAGTGCTCATTCTTGGAACACAATGTTTAAGCTGCCATGTCCTTGAGTTGTTTGAAACACAGATACCAGCTGCAAATAATAGCAGCAAAAGTAGCCAAGGCAGCATGTCAGCATGAAGGTTTTTATTTTGAGAGCCTCTGGGCATTTATTGCAGACACTAGGAGCCAGGGCTTCATTGGGAGCTCAAAGGCAAATGAATCATATATCTACACCTGAAAAAAGGAATAGGTATCAGACACTCATTTCCCTGAGGTAATGTAGCAGCTAGCAATCTGTTAAGTTTTCTTGTCTGATAGTTTATTCGACATTTTAAAATGCTCTCTTATCATTTTGTGCAGATAAAAACTATCAGCCACCTGCTCCACAGTGTTCAAAAAAATCCTATGTGTGTTTTGGAAACCAAGTACTCTGTAGGTCTACCAGAGTGGCAAATATGTGGTAGTGTATTTTTTTGAGGAGAAAGTAATTAATTTTTTGTCCTTTGTTTCAGACCAAATAATTTTAAACTATTTTCTTTGTGCTTTTGGGTTGCTCAATTCTTGCTGAAAATGAAAAAAATATTTTGGCTGCAGTTCTCATTATTTTACTGGTTTCAGGAAAGAGACCTAGAAATAGAGATGGTTCACTTTTTCCGATCCTTAGTGCCTGATTGTATTAGCTGAGGTTCAGTGCCATTTTAACACTGGCTTCGTGACTTCCAGTTGGCCTGGAGCATTGGCAGAGTAGGTTTCCATGTGCCTGCAGAAAATGGTGTAGGTGTTCCCCTAGAGGGCACTAGGTTTCTTCAGTAGACTCCAGTAGATCCTGCCTTCCACGATCCCTAGAAAATGCAACATTTTCTCTTCTTACCTGTACACTGTGCATTCAGCTTATTATTTGCTGTTTTAGAAAATGTTTTGGCAAAGCTCTGACATAAAAACCAGAAGAGCTCTGCCCCATAAAATCTGATGTAATGTGATAGTATGACATATCATGGAAGACATTTTTAATACTGTTGCCATCCTGTTTGTTTACTGAAGGCATCTAAGAACTGTTGTTTTAGTTACTAGGTGTCTGACAGTATGAAATTGAAACACCTGAGTCTGCTATCTTTCTTTTTGTGTTTGAAGACTCAATGCTTAGATTTGGCCATAGGCTGCAAATATGGTTCACTATTGCATGTCATCAACATAGACTTCCCAGTCACTGGGTTGGTACTGGTGTACAGCAAGTCAGAAAAGTAAGACTCTGAGTGTGTGCTCCCTTCAGATCATTAGAACATTACCAGCTTAGTTTCTTACCATTTTATGGCTTATGAACCGAAATTTGAACTTGGGGCGTTGGCCACACTGTGAGACACTGAAAGAAATTTCTGTGTTGAGGAGGGGGTACCCTTTTAAATGTAGTAGATTGATAGTATGATCACCACATTAGTAATTGGAAGTTGGTACTGTGATGTTGGCATGCACCATTTCATACAATGTCAGGCAGCCCATGTGCAGGAGCTTCAGAAGGCTTAATGTGCTTCTGTGGTTTCCAATGATGGAGGCTTCCTGGCAAGTTTTGATCTCTGTGCTGGCTTTGAAGAGGGGTGGTGTGTGCTGTGGTAAAATCGTTGAAGTCCAGAGTGTGAAAGGCTGCTTGCTTGCAGACTTGTTTCAGAGTCTCTGCACACATCTCTCTCTCCTGGGTCACAGGTGGGTTTTCCTGCAGCCATGAGGGCTACAAATTGGTAATAGAACCAAGTGGTAGCCTCTAGCTTCTAGACTTGCTCTGGGGAAGGTATACTGTAGGCTTTTATATAGTTAACATGGATATGAGTCAGACAGAATTACAAAATGGGATAACTGAAGTTGATGTCTGAAATAATGTAAAGATGATAAAAGCTTGATGACATACAGGTACTAATACAGCATAAATATAAATCTGTAAGTATAGTACACCAGGTAGTATTGTTAGGAAGAAATAAATCCCAGTAAACAGTGCTTTACCTCTGACTTTTTTTGCATCTCCAGGGACAATCTCAGCCAATGGGAGAAAGTAACAAGAGGTGAAGAAGCCTCTATATGGATTTCCTCCCAGTCCCTTGCTCCTGGGACCTCAGATTCACTTCCTGTGAAGATTGATGACTGAACAGCAACAACAGATTGCTTTAACCTGAAAAGCACCCCTTCTTGTTTTGGGGATTGTTTTTTGTTTTGTTTCATTTTTATTTGAAGAAAAAAAAAAGGAAAAAGAAGAGCTACAAAATGCTAACTAAGAAGTAGACCTGCCTAAGAAGGTAACACCCATGGAGTTACCTCAGGTAAATGACTCTGGCAGCCAATCTCCTGACCTACACCAGTGACACAATGGAAAGAGAGGGAAAATGACAGCCCAGATGTTTTGGAGTCAGCTATCAAAAGAGAACTTACGACTTGTGAATATAAAAGACTGGCCTTATCTCATGGGCTACATTGCTGAGGCCTTAATTTAAAACTGATGGGGGGTGGGGGGAATCTTAGGGGGTACTTCTAAATTGTATCTTTCTAGTAAGGGTTTCAATGGTACTTTTATTATACCGTACTGTGGCTGGCTTTAACACCAGTGTCACTTGGGAGTTCTTGGCTATAAATAGAACAATATACCCATTGCTATTGTGAATGTTTATGTGTGATCTACTTGTAATCAGTTTGAACTCCAGCAGACTCCTTGGAGACTATAATTTATGCTTAGGTTACAGTGAATTCTCTTGCTGCAAACTAAAGGAAAACCAACATTCAGGTTAAAGTTTTAAAGTACTTCATTAAGCATCATGATGCAAATTGTCTGTCACTCACAAGGGAAACGTTGATAGAACTAGTGATGGTGCTTTGTTCTCTAGAATGATTTATAAACCTAGGCAACTCCTCCCTTAAAACACTGGAAGTACTGGATAATTATGTCTGATATGAGAGGGAGTTTCAGGTTGGAATTTTGTATCCATAGTGACAGAAGTATCAGATTAAAATTTCAATGTGACAGCAAAGATTTCCTTGCCTAGCTCACAATTAAGTAAAGTCATCATTTTCATTTCTACCTGCTGAGTTGTATTTTAAAAGGTATTAGAGACATACTGAAGTATGCTATCTGCTGGGAACAAAAGCCTTGTCAGAAAAGTCAGGTCTGATAAGAGGGACTGTGGTACCATCACAATAAATCAAAAATGTGTTTGTATTGACTAGCTTTTGTGTTGCACAGTAACACTGCATGTCTTCTACTGCTTTTTTCCCCCCTCTCCCAAGATGAGTGAAATTAGGAAACTTTGCCATTTGTCTGTTTGTTTTTCCCCCTAGTTCAGCAAATTTTCCATGCTTAGAGCTGCCTTTCTTAGTGAAAGAATAGCTGACTGAAGAAAAGTACTCTAAAACAGTGTGTTTACAGTTCTGTGCTTAGGCTTCAGCCTTACAAACTTATGCACAGACTTTAAGACCTTACATTTAATACCACTCTTTTAAATTTAGTGTGATTGTACAGAGTATGTTTCAACATCACTTGTCTTCATCTTTCTCTTAAAAATAATGAGAAAAAATCTTCATAGTGATCCACACAGTAGGTGAAATCATGGTCTTTGCATACCTTTCACATACAGCCTATACTGCATTGTATGCCTTTTCACAGATACTACACTCTTGTAGTGGTTCCCTGATTACATGACCATTGTGTAACTGCAAGAAATAATAGTAATGATTAAAAAACAGAACACAGATCCTCTTTTTCCATCTTATGGGTTTCATGTAAACAACTTGGACTCTTGAGTTTTGCCTTCTGTTATGGTCGAGCACATACCAGTATCTCTACATGTGTACAGTATGTGATCCATAATCACATAATGTATAAATGCACCTAAGCCTTTGCTGTACATAGCAATCCCACAGGTTAAGAATTCAATATGAAGTTATCTTATTTGTATGATGCAAATTACCTAGCAACAGCCCCATATTTTTTTTTCAGTTTGGTTTACCAATTCTAAGTGCAGAAATTTGTGTTAACCACAGCAAACTGTTTTGGAATTTAAAAAAAAAAGGCAACAAACAATTACACCAAAGTAGAATGAATAGTATCTCATGCTGTGTCCTCTGCTTTACTCCTTAGCCATTCTGTTGCAGCTAAATCATGCAGATGCAACCTTTCATCCACTAAGTATTTGAGACATAATCCATGGCTCCTAATTTACATGGAAATTATCTAAATTTATGGCGACTCCAAATACACTCTTTGAAATTCAGATACCCCAACAACTGGTTGGAATATTTTCCTTCATTGGTTAAGTATATTTGCTGTTATTCTCCCTCTAGAAATGCTGACCTTAAAAGCATTGCAAAAGTATTCCTTATCTCACTGTGTCTGTGCATATGAAAAGCCTTCCATTCATCTTTTTTCATTGATAGTAAAGATAATTTCACTAGTTTTGTTTCTTACCATTCAAAATATTTGGCAGTAACACATAAAATTTTGTTTTGAATTTTTAAAGTAGTGATAGAGAGCATGTTTCCCTAAAAAAATGCATCAAATTGGCAATAAGTTATTCTATTAATAGCTCAAGTGAATCAGCTACTGTTTCTAATGTAGAACTGTCTGATTCACAGAAAATATTTGTTTGCTATAATATAATGTCCATTAGGATTAAAAATTTTGGCTCCAGTGGCTATGATTTAGTTTGATTTCCTGGTGTGTAAAAGGAGAAAGGTCATGACAAAATGTTACTCTTTGCTAGCACCTAGACCAACAAAATTAGCCATGACAAGCTGTACTTTTTAGGCAAAGGCCATCTGCCTTTGCATTTACAGAGTTACAGATTCATATGTGTAAATGTTTTGTAGAAACAAACTTATACTTCCACTTCCAAAGTCAAAACCACCAAAAAAAATTAAAACATTGGAGCTGCATTTGAATTTCATAGCTTAAGCACATGTTGAGATTTAATTGTTCAGAGTTGTGGACATGAACTCACAAATCGAGTAAGACATTTAGATCTGTAAGACATCTGGTTCACGAAGTGAAACTGCCAAAAGTCATTCCTCCTTGCACTTTTATCCTGCTAAAACTAATCTTGCCTAAAATCACTGAAAATGTGTAGAAAGCCTAACAGATATCTTCTTTCCTTCATATTCCCAGAATTGCATTTTTCTTGTTAATAATTCCAATGGCTTTTCCCTTCTAAGCCTGATAAAGGTAAAAGGACTGTAACTGAGCATTTCTAATGTATTATGAAATGGTGCCTGAAAGGTATGCACTAAGTGAGGAAACTAGTTGGCATAGCATGATGATCATCTGAGATGTTGCATATTCTATTACAGCACTGACAGAAATTCCATTGTTATGATTAATCCATGAATTTTGTATGGTTGTGCAAAATTCTCCTGTAATGGTTCAACTCATGGCAGTAATTTGTTTTTATATAAGTGAACATTAGAGAAATGCAATTTTTTTAGCAGGTGCATATGCTAAAGCATATTAAATCTGAGGGGATTTGCAGAATGGATTTTTTTTTTTTATGTGGCACAGATTTCTTTTCATGTGTTTAAATTTAGAACAGTGTGATCAGTTTGCTGTGACTGCATTTAGAACATTTAGTGTTAAAATAGTAGAGAGAGCAAAAAGCACTATTCATGTTAAAAAATAGAGATTGTTAGATGCTCAAATCAATTATGACCCTCTTGAAATAATGCATTTGACTAAACACTGTGATATAGGAACAGTTCTGTGAAGTGGAACAACTAATTTATTCATTCTAAACTCAGAAAAGGCTTTTTGCACACTACTACAAGGAAGTTCATGTTCAAACTTTAGGTTATATATCCCAATCTGGCAAAGGCACATCATAACTTTTGTTTTGCTTTCTGACCAAAAACTGTGCTCGATTGTAATACGGGTGTATACTCTGTCAAAAAAACCCTAAAATAATGGACTGCTTTCTAGGGTAGATCAAACTGATTTGTAGAGTAGTTTCATATATATGCGAAATTCAGGTTGGGCTGTTATGTGAAGAAGAAAGAACTTCGAGGTAACAACATTCAACTTTACTACATTTAGTGAGCTGAAAAGTTTGTTTTATATATATATATATTTACACACACACACACATATATATATATATGATACATATAAACTATCTTTGTATAAAAACAAAAAAATATGCAAGTGCAATAATTTAAAGAGGTCTTAACTTTGCATTTATAAATTATAAATACTGTACATGGTGTGTAATTTTTTTCATGTATTCATTTGCAGTCTTTGTATTTAAAAAACAAACCTAAACCTTTACTATTACGTTTGTACAATAGAACAGTAAGCATTTATTATGATGTAGTTAAGTTGTAAATAAATACCCAAACCAAACAGCCAGTACATATGCATATATGGGTGTCCTATTGTGAAACCTGTTTTTGCTTTTACTGCTGGCTTTAGCACAGCAAGACTACTTCTGTGGATATGTAATTATACATATAAATATATGTATGATACATAAAATATATTTAGAAATGTTCATAATTTTCATGGATATATCTATACATATACTTTGGTGTGAATATTACTGAATACAGAGTTTTTTAATATTATTTTTCATGTTTATTTTTGCTGTTATTGGGAGTAAAAGTGAGGGATGGGAGTGTGTGTGCATGTATGTGTGTTTATACGACAAGTAAACCACTGCAGAAAACGATTCAAAACCTAATAGAGCCTTCTAAATAGGTAGTGTTTGATTTTTCCTTTATTTGTAGTTTACTGCTTATGGTGTGTTTTCCCAACATAAGGTAATGCTTTATAAAAAAAATTTTATCTAACATTTTTATCACCTTCTGCAAGTGCAGATTGTCATGAACAGCAAAGGGATCCTCTTTTCCATTTGCCCTCCTGCTGCCAGAGACCTTACCTTGCTGTTGACAGATAATTTCCACACAGATCCTTCCTTTGCCACTGTCAAATGTCAGTGCAGCTAATGCAGAATCATTTGCTACCTTTTGGGAATTATAGAGATACTCCAATGCTGAATTGCAGAAGAGTAGTCCTGTACCCAAATTTGTAAGGTTTGCTAGTCCTCAGCAATATAGGGCTTAAACAGCTGCCAATACCCTAAAAATACAAGGTAGGTTCAGGGAACCATACAGCAAAATTCTCAACATTAAAAATAAAATTGAAAAATAGCTGAAAAAAACGAGAAACAAATAATCCTGTGTATTTATCTACCTAATACATACTGCTGTGACCTACCCTTCCAGAAAACTCTGTTTGTTGCAAGGGTTGTACCGTGGGGGCTAACTTTTGTGATGAGACAGAAACTGCACTGACATTTAATGCATTGTTTATGGTTTGTTCATTAAAGTTAAAACTTTCTGAATTATTTTGAGGGACAGACAATAGAACAGGAATGTTTATGTGAATACTATTAATTTAGTCCTTTCTACCTGTGGCTGTATTGTTGGCAAAGATTTGTAGGCTGAAGTCAATTAATGCCTTTCAGGTGATAACCGTCAATTACATGCCTTGTCATATTTTTCTGCTTGTTGTGCATACTTAGCTCTTGTAGCACAGCATGGTGCTTTGCAACTGATAGTCGTTGCCCATTTGGTGTGCTTTGCTTAACATTTTTAGCCTTTGTTATTGAATAACATCATCAGAAACTTACAAAAATCCATCCCAAATATATTCCATTGCAGATAATGGAAAAAAATAAATGTAAAAGCCCCTTAACTGGAGCTCGACATTTGGGGAGGAAAAGAGTATTGCTGTTGGATTTTAGGAACTCTGAATTGGGTTTATTTGAAAGTATCCAAGAGCTCTGGAACAGAAATATCAAGGGGCTTGCACCTGTTCAACAAATGTTGGAGATCACTTTGTTTTACTTATTGTGCTGAAAATAGTTACTAAGGAGAAATTCACCTTCCTCAATATGTAGTCCCTCTTCCTCGGATTAGGGAGGAAGTTCTTCTTCAGTATGTCAGTAGTGCTCTGGATAAGATACCTGTACTGTGGAAGCTGCTTACGAAGATGAAGATCACTGTGTCTGGGTCAAGAATGAATTACAGAGAAATGCTTCAGAAGGTAGTTGGTATGTACATAAGTCCTGTTGTTTTAAAGTCTAAAAGAAAGGAGAAATCTGAGACTCAAGAACTTCGAAAAGAATGAATTATACCAGGTAAAGTTTTTATTTCATTTTTTTTTGGGTTGTAACATTGCTGGAAGGGCTTTTCACCACATCATCTGTTAACATTGAGCTGGTATTTATTGCTTTTCTTTTTTACAGCATTGTAAACCCTGTGAATAGAGGTGAGAATATGATGTTTGCAGAGCTACTTCTGTTCCATTAGCTGTATTTGTGCTGCTTATAGAAACAACGTATGTTGTTAATGCACACTATTTAAGCATATGGAAATGAAAAAGTAGGGCTTGAAAATGCTAACAAAAAGAAAACTCAAAAGGCCAAAAAGCTTTTGGAAGCACCTAAGAAAGTCTGTATGTGTCAGAAGCATTTGAAAATTTTACCGTCAATGTAAGTAGCAGTGGTGATTTGGTGCAGTGATAAATATGGGTAGTTTGGAATTAGTGCTGATGAACAAGTTGATCATGAAGAGAAGTGGTTGCAATGCCAACATATCAGAGGGAGCTCACCTAGTGTTTAGAAATAGTTGCTATTCTAGCTGGTGAAGCATCAATTGAAGACTTTTTGTGTCCTTCACCACAAGGCATGTCAATCCCAAGACCACCAGTTTCAGAAACGCAAGAGGTACTATATTGCAGGCTTATAAGAAAGCTTCACACAGGAGAGAGAATTAACATGCTGTAAGATAGCTATGTAGTTGCTATATGAAAGATTCTAAATCAATTCCTTGAAATCATTAAGTAGAATTTGCTGATAAGGTTGGCAAGTTCCTGGAGGAAGTTGGCAAGTTCAGGGGAGGTTTAGGTTGGATATTAGGAAGAGATTTTTTTAATGGAGAGAATTGTCAGGCATTGGAATGGGCTGCCTGGAGAGGTGGGAGATTCGCCATCCCTGGAGGTTTTCAAGATGAGACTGGATGTGGCACTTAGTGCCATGGTCTAGTAATGACAGTAGGGTTGGACTTGATGATCTTTGAGGTCTATTCCAACCTGGTTGATTGTATGATTTTATGATTCTATGATTCTAATTTTCTGCCTTTTTACTTTCTGTTCTTTTTGTGTTAAGAATTTTCTTTTCTGGTAGAGCAATTCCTTTTTATTCTTTCACCTTTGAGGACTGAATGAGTACACCAGACCACCATCTCTAACCTTTTCTACCCTCTTGATTTCTGTGGTCTGAATTAATTCCCAGTGATTGAGAATTAGAAGTGTAAAGCTATTCTGGAGGGCTATGTGTCCAAGCTCAGAGAACAGGCTGTGTACCAAAGACTGAATTAATGGGCTAGAATTTGCAAAGGAGACCTTAGTTTCTTTCTGCCCTTAGAGTAATAGTTTGCATGCAGTATTACATACCTGAAAAGCCTGGAATGAAGTAAATGTTGTGCCATGTCAGAGAAAGGTGAGGGCAGAACTAAAATGAAAGATGGGGAATGGTACATATAGGGAAAGCTTCTCTCACCCACTGACTAAGGAGGCTGATCTGAAGTCTTGGCTTCCCAATCTTCCTGCGTGGTAAGTTCTGCCCTGAATTACATAAGGGCCTCATGCAAAATCACCCTCTGCCTCATGGCAGTGTCGTGTAATACTTATCATGCAGAAGAGCTTTCTGAAGTGCTTTGGATGGTGTCTCCATATGGAGGTGGCATAGATGAAATGAATGTATTTGGGGATGCTGGTGCTTTTCTTTCGAAGCTGAAGCTGTATTATGAGCCTGTTTAGAAAGTGACCAGAAAGGATTACAAAGTGAGATCAAGCTATTTGAAAAGGAACTGGAACAGGCACTGGAACAGCCTCCCTAGGCAAGTGGTCACAGCACCAAGCCGGACAGAGTTCAAGAAGCATTTGGACAATGCTCTCAGGCACATGGTGTAATTCCCTGTGTTTCAGGGTCAGGAGCTGGACTAGATGATCCTTGTGGTTCCCTTCCAATTCCAAATATTCTGTGTGATTCTGTGTACTTTTTCATTTACAAGACCTTTTACCAATTCCTGAATTTAGCTGATCCTGCATAGCCTGTGTCACAGATGAAGCCATTTGTGTATCTTACTCTTTTTGCTGCTAGCTCATAGTGGCAGTGAAACAGTTTGCAGAATTTGCTTGAGTTTCCATTTCTGTTTGGTATCTAACCTTCATCTGACAAAATGCTTTTGACACAGATATTTCGCCTCCCCAGGAATACTGATGCTATGGGAAATGCTGTAGCAGACATTCACATGATAAACAGGAAGGAGGTTATTTTGCATTCTTTCAACTGGAACATGTACCAAGTGAGGATCTATGTCATCTTTTCCAGTTGAGCCAGCCGATATAAACCATACCATGGGAAAACTGGAGCAGGACGTTATTCCTTTCGCATATCTGGGAAGGCTTTCTGTCAATGACTTGTCACGAACTCTCTTCTGTTTTAATAGCAACTGTACATTTTAAACAAGAAAGTTTCATGACAGAATGCTGTCATTTAATGTTTATGCTGTGCAGTCAAGGCTAATGAGGTTTACACACCCTGGTATTGTCTTTTTTATGAACTTTACAGGGTAGGCTGATGGCTGTAACCCATTTTCCCTCCTTCCATAAATGACATTACTGCCATTCTTGTCCTGAACTGAGAGGAATATTGGTAACCTCAGCAGAGAAAGACAATGGGTTGGAACAGACTGATTTCTCTTCCTTTCTAGAGTTTCTCTCATCAAGTTATCCTGGATAACTGGTTGGGAACAAGTTTCACTAGTGTTGCTTTCACCTTGAAGAAACATAATGAAATACATAGAATATGTCACATTATGTAATAAGATTAGATAACATTAGTAACCAAATATGAACTGTGTAATTCTCCACAAAACCCTACAGGGTTAGTCCAAATCTTTCACATGCATTTTCTTGTGTATGTGCACAAAAGGAAACACTTTCAAAATGTGTGGTTTTCCCACAGACTGGGTGGTTCTCCAGCACTATACCCGCATTGCATTCGCTGTCTGTTTCAAACACAAGTAACTTGGGAGAAAAAATGCAATGTGCTGTAATTTCTACATGTCAAGAAATAGGGAGAGGGAAGTGCTTGTGAAAACTCCATTAGAGAGTGATACTTTGGGGAAAAAAACCAAAACAAACCACCACTTTTTTAGGATAGTTGCATTCAACTTGTTAATAAATGGCCTGGATACGTCTCCAGATTATATAGACTCCAAATAGCTATTATGATAGTTGGAAATAATAAAATCTCAACACTTACGGTAGCAACAGGCTGAGAACACACAGAAATAAACTATGAAAAATAGATTACAAAAAGCAAAACACTGATGTTTTCAAATGCTGAGAAATAACTTTCCACCTACTTTTAGAATGTGACAGATCCCCAGCTTGCTGGAAATGGGGTGTTTGCATGGCAGGGAAAGCTTAAAAAAGCTGTAGTCACTTTTGTCTCTTGTAGTCACATACACCTTTGTGGTACTGCATCTTATTTAGTGCTGGCTGTTTAGAGGGATCTCACCCAGTTGTTCTGTGCATCACTGTCACTTCACTAATAGTATTGGAGGGTGCTCTGTGTGGCTGTGAGTATTCACTGTTAGACAAGGAAAAGGTAAGTACCACTGGTAAGGTGATCTCTGTCAATCACCAAAACAATATGCATAGACACCACCAAACCAAACATACCCCTGTGCAGAAAATACTTTGAGACTGGAGACCATGGAGTTGCTCATTTCTGCTCTCAGCACTATTAACAGGTGGAATCCACAGGAGCAGGCAGAGCTGATATGAAATCCCACCTGAAGGGCCTGAGCCTGCACTGTTATTCCTCCTATTACAGGGGCAATAAAGCCCAGGTTCCTATTGGTTTGCATTATTGTGCTTAGGTTTAAATAATTGTTAGGCTTTCTGTTGTCTTTAAACACAATTTTGAAATTCTCTTGTTTTCTGTTACAGTCTGTCTCCTGCTGTGTTTTGTCTGTGACACACAGAATCACGGTGTTCTGTAGAAACCAGCCAGCAGAATGAAAAGTTGTGGGGTGGTCCCCGGTCTTCTCCCTAAACAGCCACCTCTTTTAACAGATATGGAACTTTGTCAATTTTGAGACTGTTCTCTCAAGTTGGGATTAAATCAGTTGATACATTCAAAAGGTGTGAGGGAATGGGAGATCTAGTCTGACGTTGCTGAACAGCCACCTAAGATATCAGACTGTGCTTTACAGTTTAAACTTTGACTTTAGAACTATGGTAAAATAATAATATCTATTGAAGCCCCAAATACTGTATGAATGCCATAAAACCTTTTTTTTTGGCATTCCTAAATCCCAAACTAAACAATACAACTTACCAGCGGTTTCACAGACCAAGCCTGGGCACCTTGTTTTTTTCTGTTTAAGATGGACTGTGTAGAGATACTTTACCTCTGCAGTGGGTTGCAATGCTTCCTAAGAGACAAGACTGGGTTTCAAGACTAAGTGCAGCAAATGCTTTGTACTACATACAGATTAGGTTTCTGGGACAAAAGTGTGATTAGGAAACTGGGATGGAGACAAACAGCTATATCATAGGTATTTAAAAATTATCTTAGATTTTGACTTGTGAAGGAATTCTGGTTTTGTTTAAGGATTTAAATTTAGAAATTCTCTTAAATCTAATCCTGGAGCCTGGTGTTGACATGAGCCTTCCCAGTGATACTGATGATACTGGATGCTGTGACTGTTGAATAGCTGAACTGCAGTGCTGTTCTCAGATCCTGTAAACACTTTCTGATGGATGGGCTCTATTTAAGGGCTCCATTTTGTCCTTTGTATAAAGCTTGCCCTGCACAGCAGACAGGTTTGAATTATCCCAGTTCTCTGGTGAACCTCCCTCACCTTCCTTCTGTTTCCTCTCCTCAGCCTATAACCTTCAGCTCTGCCCTGGTACGCGTGGAAAAATTTGGGCTGGATTCTGGCTGTGTTCATGGAGGGCTTCCACAGAAAGATCCTGCTGACTCCTTTTGTAAAGACCAGTCTTAAAGTGGGGTTGGGACAGATGTAAATTCCTAAAACATCAATTCCTGAAATGCAAGACCTATTTAGACTCCAAAGGTGGCAGTGTATTTAGCAATGGCTGGTGGTGACCTCAGAAGACCTACTCTTATAATACAAATGCTGTTTTCCCCCATTTCCCAGCTTTGGAACTTGCCTTTGGCACAACAGCATGTCTGGACCCATAATAAGGTGCAGATTATACATTTGACTCTATACAGCACCAAGACTGCTTCTGTGCTGGAGATAACTGGGAAAGAGCCTATCCTCATTCTGCCTTTTCCATAACCATTGTCTGCCCCTGCTTAATTCAATGGGCCTATGTAACCTCTGAGCTGCTCAATGGGTATGAGTACAAGGTCACACCAGCTGCATTAGTCTGGCTCAGGCTCCTCACCAAAGCTTGCAGAGCAAATATATCCAACCCTTCAAATGGACCCCCTGCCCTCTGCTTGACTGTGTCTTTTTATGTAGTAACAATATGAAATAAAAGTAAATGGAACTCATGCTGTGACGAAGTATATAACAACCATAAGATATTTGCGTTTCAGGGCATTTGAGGGAAAGAAAACATCCATAAAACTTGTAGCAATAGATCTGATTTCTTGGAAACCTTTCCTGTTGTTCATTGCAAACAAAAGTCCCACTGTAGCACCAACAGTAATGGAAGGAATGCTGCCACTTCTCCTTCCCTTACACAAACAGTTTGAGAAGCAGGAGCAATAATAGCTCAGAGGTAAGAGAGGCTTTGCAGTTTGGTGCCTACATGTTCCTCTAGTAACAAAGCCTTATTGACGTGGCTAGATTTGTGGTCACCATACATAGAAATGCTGGCTGGGAATAATCACTACTAGGCATAGGTGGGAAATTTCATGTTTATTCTAAGCTGTAACTGGGTCCAACTGCTTTGTGACTCCCGAGCATAAACCAGAGATCCTTTGGAAGGAGGAGCTTGAGCCGCTGTGTGCCAATCTGCAGGAAGGATGCCAGGGCATCAAAAGGACAGCCTTTTGAGTCAGGGAGATGTGTGCTGAAGTGGTTGTCATCTAGTTTGTCAGGAATCAGTCACGCTGCCTGATGTCACTCAGACTTCTAAGAAATGGATTTCATTAGGCATTCTTGTAGGATTAATGTACAGCATCAGTATGGTTGCTTGGCTTTGGGTTTGGTTTTAATTTATTTATTTATTTATTTGCAGGATTTAATTTTTCCTGATTTTGTTTGCTTTGCATATTTGGGTTTTGTTTGATTGTTTGAGTTCTGGAGGGTTTTTTTGTTCGTGGTTTTTTGTGGGTTTGGGGGAGGTGTTGAGTTTTTTGTTTGTTTGGGGGTTTTTGTTTGTTTTTTAATGTGTGTGGTCTTGTTTTGTTTCAGTTTGGTTTTTTTTAAAAATTTATTCCTTTCTATCTGCACTAGAAACAAATTGTGGGATTTTCAAGCTAATGCATATGTGCTAACTGTGCTAAGAAGCGTGGGCCTTGGTCCTGGTCCTAAAGCCAGTCAGATGTGCCTGTTGCTGTCTGTCAGGGAAAGGCTGTCTTCCACTCTGTTTCTCATGCACTCTCACTGTGTCATCAGCCTGTCTACATTTTGATTAAACAGCTTGAAGCAGGTTCAGAAGTCTGGTCTGACACTCACAGAGGCTCAGTTTGTCTGTGGCTTTGTTAGACATCATGGTCTTCTTTCACCTCTTCCACAGACCATTTACTGTGTGGCTTTCCCCCTCTTTGATTTTAAGTGTACAGACTTGCTTATAGCATATTTCCCATGTGACAGATCCTTCTCGTACACAGTCAGCTCACGTCACCTGAAATTCTCCTGGAGAGGCCTGTGCCTTCACTTCATTCTGCTTCTTGGACTCTCACTGCTGAGCGAGAATATGGGAATTCAGCTTTGGTGGATTGGATCTGTTGCTGACACTCCATGCTGCATCTACCCAATGCCTCAGCTCAGTCCAAGGCTAAAAACTTCAGTCACTGACTGCTGTCAGCGAAACAAAACAAGAAGCCCTCTTTCCTTAGAGGTTAAAACATTTTTGATAGAAAATACTTGGTGTTTTGTCAATGAAATAAATCTCCTCAGCATTATGCTTTTGGAGGTTAACCAGTGTGGAAGAAAACCCTGTTATCAGAGGACTAGATGTAAGGTCTTGGTCCTTGAGAATCTTGGTGTCTGTAATACCTGATGATGCTTCAACCTGTGAGGAGGTGAGGGTGTTGGTCAAGATCCCCTGCACTCCTATGTTGACAGGAAGGCTGATGCAAGACTTGGAAGGGAAATTGTACAGGTAAAAGAAGCATTAGTAGTTAGCACAAGTAGTAACCGGGGAGGTGATGACGTTATCCCAAAAAGCTGGTTGAGTGCATTGCACATCCTCCATGATGGTGCAGTCGGGGTGATGCCATGAGGGATGTGCTGGTGGGCTGTGCCCTCACCCAAGAGAGGGTTGGGGAGGGGATGATTCACAACTGGAGGTTAATGCTTGTGCAGCAGCAAAGGGTGCTGTGGTAAATTTGGGGGCCCTGGAAGTGTGCCGCAGGCTGGCAGAGCAGTGCCTCACGGTGACAATCCCAAATCAAGCCTGGGTCTGGCCTTAAATTCCAGGCTGAAGCGTGAGTGAGGGAAGGTGAGGCTCAGGCCCAGGGGCTTGCCCCAGTGCCAGGTGGCATCGCTGAGGACAGTGGGGCATCCAGCCGGCGTTGGTGGTGATGGACAAGCCTTGTGGGGAGTGTGGCCCTGAGTCTCTGCCAGGCCCTGGTGGTGACAAGAGAATCAGGTAAGCACCTCAGCACTGAGGCACTGGTTGCTGACAGCCAGGTGTGGCTGAACAGACAGGTGGGATGTTTGGCGTATGGAGGGGAAGCCACAAGGTCTGCAGCAGGCAAGGCCTTTGTGGCAGCCTGGGGATGATGGAATTTCCATGCAGCAGGAAAAGCAGAGCTTAGCCTGAATGGTCCATGCTGATGAGTGGGGATTGATGTGACACATGCCGCAGGGCTACCCCTGCTTAGTGACCTTGTCCCAAATCTCATGCTGAGCTTGGCACATGTGTGTGTGTGTGTGTGTGTGTGTGTTTCACTGTGTGCATCCCAAGTTTCCCTGGCTCTTGGGAAGCTGTGCTCAGCTGTACTAAGCTGCTTTGTCACGCTTCAAAACTCTCTTCCACCCTCATGTTCTGTAGGCAAAAATATCCCTCTGCCTCCTTCGGGAGGTATATCAAGAGGAGAGATGAAAATGTAGTCAACAAATCTTTCACTCCACAAGTGCCAATTATGTGGGTTTTTTTCTCAGATGGTCTAATTGATAAATATAGCTAGCTAAATTCAGAGTAACAGTTTTCAACCTGCATTTAGCACTGAAGTGGGCCGGTTCTATTTTCAGGCTGAAGAAGAATTTGCGTGCCTGAAATCCCATCCAAGTTCTTCTAACTATATCAGTCAGTCTAATAAAAGAGATTACCTCGTCCTACAGACCTGGCCTCACTTACATTCTTCAGGCTCTGTGACTACAATAACAGTGCTTCCTCATCTTTCCTGTTGCTTCTCTGCCATCTGCAGTGCACAGCTTGAATGCACAAGACAAAGGATGAGGGGAAGACCATCAAGGTATTTCCTGACTTTACAGTGTTTTATTTTCAAGCTTAAAAGCATTCCTGGAAATACAGAAAAAGTTAAGTTGGAAGGGACCTCTGGAGTTCACTCAGTCCAATCCTCCTCCATGCTTAGCTAAGAAATTTTGATTGAATGCTCAGTGAAGCTGCCATTACTTCCAAGCATGGAGATTTCACAGCCTCTCTATGTATGTCCTTCAGTGCTGAACCATTCTTGCTGTGAAGACTTTTTTCCTTGCTTCCAACATATTCTTTCCTTGTTGCAACATGTGGCTGTGGCCCTTTGCCCTTTCACTGTGCACTTCTGAGAAGAGGCTCTTTCTTTACCACTCATTGCAGTGGGATACTGCAGTTTATTTCCTGCTTCTCCTTAGTGATCTCATCTCTGGGCTATACAGAAAAGTTCTTGCAGGGGTGGGTCTGTGCTCCAGAATCTCATCAGTCTCAGTGTTACTTTGTGTGACTCTCCAGTTTGTCATTGTCTTGCTTGCTCTACAGGGCGCAAGACTGGACACCATATTCCAGGCATGGCCTTGCCAGTTCAAAATAGAGGGGAGTAAGTGCTTTCCTTTTTCTGCTGACTGTGCATTTGCTTGTGTAGCCTAGTACATGATTAACTGCCTTCATCACAAGGCACACTGCTGTTCCTTGTGCAATTCATCTGAAGGGATCTCTCAGGTACCCTTCTGCAAAACTGTTACCTACACAGTTCATCTCTAGCATGTACAGCTATGTGGAGTTAGATGACCCCAACTGTATATGTTATACTTCACTTTTTGACCTTCAAGAGGTTTGTTGGCCCATTCCTCCAGCCTGTCAGGGTCTCCCAAACTGTTTTTTCTATCCCCTATTTTTTGTTAAGAATTTGGTTTCCTGTCCTCTTGTGCTTGTGTTCATGCTGTACAGACATGTTCAAACACCTAGTTCCTCCTCAGGGCAGTGTTTTCTTTTATTACAGACTACAGAATCATGGCAGGATGGGTTAGTAGAAACAGACTACTTATGCTTGCACTGCAGATAGTCTTGGAAGGCAAAGGGCCTCTGTTGTCCAGCAGCAGAGGCCCAGTGCCTTTGGAAACTTTCCCTTTTTTAATGGCCTCCCATGTACCACTAGAAATGATAGCAACAGGATACAGACATATGCCCTAGTAGGCAACACAGGCCCTGAGGTGTCTGTCCTTCCTATCTGCTCATTGACAAAGTCACTAAGGAGACAAATTAGAGAACTGTTCAAGAAAACCATTTTATAAAATTTGCTTTCCTTTGCTTTGTGCCTTACCCTGTACTTTGTCTCATCTCCTATCCACCTAGACCTTAAAACTTACCTTAAATGAGGACTGAACTCAAGGCTGCTTTTGTGCAGAATTTTTCAGACTACTGTATTCTGCCCAGAGAGAAAATGGAAGGACAGCATCTGAGTATCAACTTATCTCAACCCAGCTCGAGACTTCACTCTAGTGACAATTTAAAAAGAAACAAGTAAAAATAGAGTGGCACAAAGGGAAAATTAAATGGTTTCTTTCCTCTTCCCCTTTGTATCATATTGTTGCTGGAAAAGTAATATAGTTCTGCTGTATTAGATAACAGTTTATAAAATTTACTGTGCTCCCTAAACCCTACCCATATATGCTTTCTTTCTTATACTTCTCCCCAGTGGTCCTTATTCCAGCAAGCCAATCCCACATAAATGTATTGCTCCTTGGTGTGCAAATCAAGGCTCTGATTGCATCCCATTTAAATATGCACTTCAAATGCCATTTAGTATCATGGGGATTCTGTGGGTTATCAGGCTGTCTAGGATGATGGATTTGACTTTCAGTTCCCCAGTCTGTATTCCTGGGTAGCAAGAACAGTTAGGGTCCGGTCTTGGCCACCTCAAGCTGCTCATTAGAAACTGGGAAAAGCAAGACATGGACTGTAACACTAGAGATTTTTTTTTAAATACTTGAACCCCTAAAATCTTTCCAGCTATGCTACAAGCATGTTTTCTGCTGTATTTCTCTCTTTTAGTCTCTTCTTTAGGCTAAATTAAATTCTTATACCCACATATATTTTCTTCTCATTTATGGTTTCAACTCAGTCTCTTCTGGAATCCTGCAGCTGTCCTAAACATTTCCTGAGCAGCAGTTCCTGAAACTGGGCATAACATTTGGCTGAAACCTCTTCTGCATTGGGAATACAGACAGGAATATTCCCACTTGCTGTGTGTTAAACACTGGCCTGTATATCCCAAAATGGCATTTGGCTTGCTCACCATACTGACACTGTTGATTTGTGCTGCCCATGTCACCCACCATATTTCCAGATATTTCCTAAATAAATTTCTACTGAGCCAGCTGCTGCTGGCTGCTGGGAAGCTTGTTTCTGCGTATATTGAAGTTCATCCAGCTGTTCTCAGAATTTTCCAATTTACCAAGAGCATTTTCAGTTCCAATCCTGTCTCTAAGAATATCTGCATCCCATCTCCACTTCATGTCATTTGCAAATTTAACAAGCATAATGTGTATTCCATCATCCATAGTGTAAACAAAAATATTGGGAAAATTACATACAGATTCAGAATAAATCTCCATAATAAACTGAGCAAGGAAAAAAAGAATTATTTGACATATTGTAGAAAGGGACCAGGTTTAAAGCCAGTGTTAATGAATGGGTAGAAGAGGCTGTTCTCACAAGCAGCACAATTCTTGGGGAGACCTAAGGGAAAAAAGTCAGAGGCCTTGTTACCAAGGAGTGTGGGCAGAGGCTGAGCTTCACAGGAACTCACAGGTACCTCCAGGTCTGTCTGATTATTTATATACTGCTGTGGTTGAAATCATAGAATCCTTAAGGTTGGAAAAGACCTTTAAGACCATCATGTCAAACTGTTAACCTAGCACCACTGTGTTCACCACTAAAACCATATTCCCAAGTGCCACATCCACACACCTTTTGAATGCTTTCAGGAATGGTGATTCCATCACTTTCCCAGGCAGCCTATTGAAATGCCTGACCAGCCTGTCAGTAAAGAAATTTTTCCTAATACCCAATCTAAACTTTCCCAGCAAAAGGGCCATTTCCTCTCATTCTTTCACTTGTTACCTGGGAGAAGAACCCAACCCCCACCTTGTTACAGCCTCCTTTCAGGCAGTTGTAGAAAGCAATAAGGTTGCCCCTGAGCCTCCTTTTCTCCAGGCCTAACACCCCCAGCTCCCTTAGCTGCTTCTTATAAGACTTGTGCTCCAGACCCTTCATCAGCTTCATTGCCCTTCTCTGGACACACTCCAGCACCTCAATGTCCTTGTAGTGAGGAGCGCCAAACTGAATACAGGATTTGAGGTGTGGCCTTACCAGTGCAGAATACAGGGGGATGATCACTGTCCTCATCCTGCTGATCACACATATCTGTTACAGGCCAGGATGCCATTGGCTTTCTTGGCTGCCTGGGCACACTGCTGGCTCTTGTTCAGCTGGCTGTCAACCATAGAACGTAGAAGAAGGTAGCGTATTTTTGTAGGCCATATCTGTGTAAAATGCTCTTTTCTAAAAGTGAAATAATTTTGTTCTCTCTTGAAAGATTTTGTCATCTAAACTTTTCCCTTTTTAAAGTATATTTTCTTTCTTTTAGGTATGTGCTACAACAATCCATTTCACCATGGAGAGAAACTGTCAAGCAAGGAGCCTGGCTCATCTCTTAGATAGCATGGAAATGGCCTACAGAACAAATGTTAAACTTTACATCTCTGAACACTTAAATCATAACAAGCTTTGTAAGACTTCAGAGAAAATAAAACAGGGATGATGGTACTCTGCCAGGAAGCAAACTAGTTTCATAATGGAAAGAAATCAATTCCCAGTTGAAAATGAGAGAGGTAGGAAGATGAAAAGATTTTCAGGTAACTTTTGTTCCAGGACCCCTCTGCTTCCAGCACAGGCTGAATCCTCCTGCCCCAACAACAGACATCCATAGTCATCCATGACTGATGTTCTATTCCAGGGGAAATGCTAAAGCTGAAAGCAAAGAGAGTAGAGGAGGGAACTAACAGACTCCATGGAAGTCATCAAAAGAGATGAGTTAGATGTATCAGAGATTATGGTGCTGAAAAACAAATCAGTTGAGAACAGCTGACAGTGTGTTGTGGAATTTGTCAAGGAGGAATACCAGTTCATACCTTCATAACTGGCTGGTGTAGCTAAAACCAAACAGTTTAACAAGTTCCTGAAGGAACTCCAGAAGGAGTTCATGGCAAACCATTAGCTGTTACAGAACGATTTAACAGGAAACAAAGTATCAGAGCAGCATGAAAGGAAGCTGGCTAAGGTAAGAAAAAGAGTCTCCACATAGATGAAAAGACAAATTTTGCATTATCTTTCTGGGTGGACTGGTTGTGTGTTTCATGAAAATGGAATGGGTTTAGGCAAAAAACACCTTTCTCTTCTCAGAGACATGATCCCCTGTGTTTGCTTAGTTGAGAACTTGTAAGGCACATCTAGCATGCATTCCAAAATCCTGAGCCCAAAGCTGTTATGCCACTGTTTACCTTTCCTCCATTGTCATGTGGAAATGTTAAGCATACAGTAAAGCTGGATTTTGTGAGCTAGTGTTCTCTATGGGGAAAATCACTGTTGGTCAGCAGCTCTGTAGGAACTGTATATTCAGTGTTTTTTCCAGCAGAACATTTGAGATAATTTGTAAAGGAATTTGCCTTGTCTATGTGTGCTGTCTCCTTACACAGAGACAGTTGCTGCTGGCTGGCCCCTTGTGACAGGTGGGATGGGGTGTAAATTTGATCACTGAAGCACATAACATTTGCAGAAGTTGCTTTTGTTGCTTGAGTTGCTGCCCCAAAGGAAGCATTAACAACCTCATCAGCACTCAGTGCCAAATGCAAGAGAGTAAGATACTCGGATTAATAGAAATTAGGGATGGAAATTAATGAAAGCAGTTGGGGGTTGGTAAACTGAGAAATGACTAGGCTAGTGTGGTCTGGAGAAGTACTGACATCTCATGTAGAGAAATTTTTAAAACAATTTGGAACTTTATCCCTCACTGTGGTACTTATAGACAGGTTTTCACCCTTTATTAGATGCCAGCTTATTTACCAAGGGCATTTTACAGAGACTTTAGCACTTTTTTATAGTCTTCTTTCATCTCAATGTATTTAGATTGAGTATGAGCTGTACATACTGATGCTTCTGGACTCCGCCTATAGCACATTACATATTTGTTTGTCAATATTAGCTCCTTTCCTCAGTGATGCTACAGAGAAATTATTTAAAATCAGATATGGGCATTCCCTGACCTTATCTTTGGCACAGGAGATCTAGTGCTCACCCTCTGCTTCACTGCTAACAATTTCTGCACAAGCCACCCACAGTCGAGAATTCTGAAACAGCAGCTGCTTACAGAATAAGCAGAGCACTGGCTAAATAGACTGCTGGACTTCAGAAGTGCTAATGTATTGTCTTTCTGTCTCCTCTTTGGTAGAGCCACATCAGGCTTTGTACCAGCTTTACTACAGAAGTGCTGCTGATCAGAGGGTGATATTGGCTTCAGGCTTCGAGGAATAGTGCCACACACCTCTTGACCCTGCCTCTCACACCAGTGGCATCTCACTTCTGGCAAAAGGAGAAGGCACCAGGAAAGGTGTGTTACACTGTGGAAGTAAGAGAATACAGAGAAGTTGTCTAGCTCTGAGCTTAGAGTTATATACATGACCCTGCCCAGTCCCCATGGGGCCTCTTCCCATCCTGCCTATGGCATAAAACCCCATTTCAGTTCAGCCTGGACCCATCAGTCCCTGCTCATTTCTCTATCTCATCCTTTTGTAGTCTTTGTGTTTTCCTCTACTCCAAAACTAGCCGCCTTTGCTTCTGATAGCTTTCTAGGCCCATGGTGTCCATCGACCCAGAGCCAATCCTTTGGATTTGCTCTGAGGATTTCACTCTAGTTATCTGCACTCTTTGGCACTGAGCCTGGGAGTGCCTGTGTGATATTGACAATCTGTTGAAATGAAAATGAAAGGTAATGATGAACATGGCACAGCTGACAGCATAAGTGCTTTGTCTAAGTTGAGTAACACACTGCTGTGGCAAAACACCATTGTCCAAAAGCAAGGGGATTTCATGAGTCTGAGTCTACACATTTATTGGCTGTGAAACATGCAGAAAATTATCCATATTAATTTTTTTAATCTGCAACAAACCTTTATTTACAAATGGAAAGAGATTTGAGTGGCTCTCAACCTGCCTTAGATGTGTTTTTTTAATGTTAGTTTTTAGTCTCATCAACAACTCATTCAGAAGCAAAAAATAAAAAAAAAATTTCAGTGACACGACTTCACATTTTACTGTTTCATGCATTCTAATAGGCTCTGTAGGCTCAGGTCAAAGGGGCAGAAAAAAAGCTTTCAAGAGGTCCAGAAATACAGGCACTCAGGAATGATGTGCAGGTTCTCATGCAAGAAGCCAGTACTGCTCTGGAAAGACACAGAGTAAGTATTACAAATGCTACCAACCCCTGTAGGAGCAACAAGGTAGATGGGGTAGAGCAGAAACAAGTAAAGACAGTTCTTGAAGTTTTTTAAATGTCAGGCCCTGAAGGGAAGGCTAAGCTATTAGACCCTGTGAATGGCCTGTTCTAGGCAAAAATCTTTCTTATTTTGTACCAATCACACTGGGACATGTGGTTTAACTCTGAGCAGGACTATGGCTTTCTTTTGCCATTCCCAGCTGTCCACCACCAAAGAGCTCAATGTCATCATAGAGAAGTCTCCTGACCACAAAGAATGCAGTCTGTATGGTTAAATTTCAGATTGGGTCACTTCTGCTGGGGCATTGATTTTTTGTTCCCTATTGTGGAGGCAACAAAGCCTAATAAGCCTTCTAAGGCCCCCGTCTTCTTTGGGCTGATTCCATGTTTCCATGCCTCTTGTGCGCATCTCTGACATTTTACATCACAATTTCCAAGTGTCCTTACTCCTGCTCCAATCTCTGATCTAACTTGCTACTCTCTATAATTGACCTTATGGTTGTTTGATTCTAGAGCTTTAACCTTTAGGCTTTAAAGATAACCTAGCAAGATACCTTGCCCACCAGTTTTCTTGTTCTTGTCCATTCCACTGTCTGAACCTGAAGAATTACCAAGCCACTCTTTCACTAAGCTGCTAGTTCCCCTTCTTACCTGCCCCTTTTTCTTGTAAATGTTACTCTAATGAGGCTAGATGACTTGAGAGGACTTTTATATCTTTGCAAGTGTTATTTCCAGTATATTTAATATGTACAATTTACAATATTTACACTGTGCTTTTGAATGTAGTTTGGATGATACTGTAGATACTGGAGTGTGAAAGAGGCTCATGTTCACCAGTTTTCGTTAGAGTAAGCAGGAAGATGACTAACAGTGACCCAGTAATCTACATCTCTGTATTTTTCTAGAGAGAGAGAATTCATCATGTCTTACTCTGGGATAGTCAAACTGGCATGAATTTAAGATAGATCAAGGGCATAGTGTGGGATATTTATAGAGCACACACATGCAAATTTTATCTAAGCTATTCAGAGATTGATTTTTGTGCAAGCCTTTATAAATAATTTAGACATAAAGGGGAAAATGCAACATTTTGTCTTCTGCCAAGGGGCTGAAAAAAAATAATGATAAACATCCCAGAATTATATAGAGTTCTTGAGAGATTTGTCAGCTATAAGTATAAAAATCCAATGCCCCGTAAGACTGTTCAGTTCTGAATGGCTGTCTGTTTCTAGGGAAGTCTATGAACATGTACTATCCTAATGTCAGCTTGCTAGCTTTGCATGAAAACTAGCAATCAAAAGCTGAGTGATTTGCATGCATTAGCTGCTACTGGGAGCCTAAGACTGAATTTCACCTCTTGCCATGGATCATGTGTAGCCCTTCTACATATAGGGAAACCATTTTTGGAGGCTGGGCAAAGGAATAGTTTTTCATACAAGACCGATGTCTTTTTTAAAAATAACATTGTTTAGTAGATGCTAGAGTATCTGGTAGGATTTTTTAAATATGATGAGGGAAGAGGAAGTGAGAATATAGAGACATATGCAGAGAACTAAGCTGTCCACTTATGTTACTCTAATACCTATGTGTCTCACTGGGTAAGTAAGTAATAATATATAATTGCTTCAGTATTTTCATTCAGTGAACAAGAAGTTTCCTCTTAGGAAAAGAAGCTGCAGTTTTAATGAAGTAGAGAGTGATTGTTTGAATCCTGTTAGCTCCTCACAGAGAGTCAATTCTTCTCTCCTTTGCATCACTGAGCTTTCAAACCTGAAGTCACTTTACTGTAATTCAGTGAACTTCAATTTTCTCTACGCCCTGTTAGAGCAACATTCGACCTCTGGGCATGTGTAATAAACTTCATTATATGTAACAACTCTGCCCACATCTACCTTTGTATATGATCTTGAAAAGATATTTGTGAAACTGTTATTCTCTTTTGTGCTAGTCTAAACTGAAGAATAATTAGAAAGAGTGCTACAGATGAGCCAGACTCCAGAAGATAAGACAGGTGAGTGATAAGACAGTTCTGAGCTGAGCATAAAAGAAATATGGCACAAATTATGACAATAAGGTGATCTAAAGGGTCAGAAGGAAAACCAAGCAAAAATTGCCTTAGCTGTTGAGATTCATCCCCTTTGTATGATCAAAATATGCTGACATCTAATAAATCATGTACATAACATCTTACTTGTATTTCTTTCACTTCTGGCCTTATCTGAAACCAGTAGGTGCCAGTAGGAGACTTTCTAAAGTGTTAGAGATGTCTCAGGGGATGGTACATGAAACCTTTCAGCTGGCAGAAATATAATAACTGGATTTCATGCTTATGATGAGGAAGCTGAGCCCTGAATCATGTGCTTTCATGTGCCCTTCGTAAGCTTCTTTTCAGGCTTTGCTGTATCAGTCCTGAATGCTCTAGTTATCCATACAATAGTCCAGTCCCTCTTGGATGCTTGCTCGGTGCTTTAGATCCATAACAGCACTGAGGTTACAGTCTATTTATGTACTGCTTGATAAGACCTTTGATCAGTGGAATCTGGATCAGGACCTTTGAGTAAGATAAAAATGTAAATCTGGAAAGTTGTGGAAGAGTAAAAAAAAGTTAACCGATGATGAAGTAGGAAATCCTGTGAAATGTTATCAGGCTAAAGTATAACTAGTCTGACTGTAGTACACCTGCATTTTATGACTTTGTTGAAAACCTGTTCTCAAAGCACAGTTTTCTTCCAGAACACGAGAACATACCAGTTAGCTAATTACAATTTGGTAAAGATGGAAATAGCTGTTCAAGTGGTGATGTAAAATGTCATCTGCATTTCCTCTCTGAGGAAAGAGGAAGATCTAAATCTTCTTTCCATGTAGTGTCTCAGTGCTCTAGTGTGCTGCCCCAGTTGTTAGATTCATCACAGTCAGATCCTGTCACTGGCCTCTAATTCACTTTTGTAGGAACAATGCTTGAGCAGTCAAACCAGCTGTGGTTGTGTTTCTTTTTTTTTTTTTTATTTCAGCAATTAAACTGGCCCAAATTCCTCCCTAGTGTAACTGTCTTCCTGTCAATGAATATATGCCTGAATGCAGCTGCTCTCATTATGTTTGCTTCTACAGCATGGTACAGGTTTTGAATTCCATTGCTTTGCAGTCAACCACTAAAAAAACCATAAAATCAGTCATTGGCTCTGGATCTCCCACAGGACTAATGAATAAACCAAACAGAACTCTTCAGGCCAAGGCATATCTGAAGAATGGTTTTGGATAAAATGAGCTAAAAGCATTTAAACAACGGGTATAGGTATCTCCTCCCTACTAGGTACTAATTTAAGTACTAACTCAGTTCAACTTCCCCTCCCTACCTTCCTCAATTACACATTGAGGAATTAAAACCAGCCAAGTGAGAAAGATGGAAATGTTGCTGTTCTTCTTTTTGTGTTACAGCTGTGTTTAGAAACCCAAAGCAAGATATTCGGGCCAAATGTGCTAACATGTGCTGGTGCTATAGGGAACAAAGCACTACAAACATTGTTTACTGGGGATTTTGTGGGTTTGGGATTTTGTTTTGGTGTGGATTTTTTTTGTGAGTTGGGGTGCTAAGCAATTAAAAAAGTATTCAATCCAAGTTAACTCAAAATAAGAGTTTTACAGTTTTCTCAGAGGAAAAAAATGGAGATCTGATTATTTTTTAAAATTGAATAAAATGTTTTCTTAATATTTTCTAAACCGGAATACATTATTTTCTTCTCTCCAGATAACATTTCTGCAGGGGCCTTTGAGGACCAGTAGCTTACCCTGAACCACAGAGTGGGGTTATGCTCTCAATTGGTTTTGGTGGTTCATACAAAAGGACAGGGCTTTTAAGAATCTTGTAGCTGTTAGCCCTTGGGGCAGGGAGGGACAGGAACATGGTCAGGCCCTTTCTCCACATGAGGCGGCACATCACTCCAGTTTGGCTCACACTTTCTTCCTCCCTCCTGCCTGACTTTTCATCAGAGCTATTGGCTCCCACTGGACCTATTGACTGTGCGCTGATACTGCATTGCAGACCTGAGGGAGGAAGAGGAGGGCTGGCTGCCATGACAAGCTGCTTGGAGAGTAGGAAATTTAAGTGTCCTGGGATCATAACAGGCAGTCTTTAATTGCTGAAACATCACCATTGCTCAACACAGTGCCTAGTCCTAAATCTGACAGCATGGCACAAAGCCGTTACATTGCAAATGTGGCTAATGAACTAGTGCAAGCTCTGAAAGCCCCTCCCAGCTCCAGGGCAGACTCTGAGTCAACAGCATTTCCTCGACCTGCTTACTGCAGCTGTTTCACTAGCCAGGGAGCACCATTAGGAGCTCTCACATAGCAGAGAAAAGCCAGGTCTTCCTTTCCCAGTTCTCACTTGCTTCACCGGTGCCTTCCTTCCCCACTTCCTTCCCCTCTGCAATTGCAGAGCCTCAGGGGTGTAACCCTGCACCCTGTGCATCTTTCCTGGCCATACTGTTCTCCATAGCTTCCCTTGTGGACAAACACCAACAGGTGAACCAAGGTGTGTAAGACAGGCAAAACAGGATGATCTTGAGCTGCACTGTCACCAGAGAAGTAGTTTATTTTTATTAGTCCAGACCATTGGAGCAAAGGCCACTATTAGTCTGTGATGTAGTTCCCCCTATTGCCTAGATGAGGACCTGGAAAGAGCCCATAATACAACTTTGGCTGCAGCAGCATGGACACTGACAGGCTGCAGATAGCTTACTGACAAGCTGTGAAAAGCTGAAAAGGTCTTTGACTCTAATAAGACCCTGGCTGGGCAGGAGCATGAACTGCTCATGTAGGATCTTGTAGCATCATGTTACTGACTTCTTGTAGTGAGGTGAGTAGGTGAAGTGACAGTGAAGTTGACCTGCAAAATTCCAAAGTGCATTTTCTGGACTCTCCTAAGGGAGTACAGCATGTTTATTCTGCTCCTTACATTATCTGTTCTCTGCACTGGGATGCAGTGATTTCCTTCTTGGCTGTGTTCCCATTGTATCTTGTGCCTGGTTATTTTTGCATGAAGTGCTAAAAGGTTTTGGTTGGCATGTCTGTGAAAGGTGAGTGGCATAGCCCATGTGCCAGTGTTCATTTCCTAGTGGAAATGAAGTATGGATACAGTAGGTGTGTGTACCAGCTGGACTATGGGAAATGTCATGGGTGCTCCTGGTCTGTACTACTTGGCTTAGTTAATTCAAGCTTGAACTTGGATATACATGCTAAAAGCACCAAGGACACAGCCTTGGATGACAATTAGATTTCCACTGTCAGCTCTGTCCTTTAAATTCTGCATGTATTTCTGTACTTCCAGAAACCTGCAGCAGACATGAGACAAAGAGAATAGCAAAAAAAACTGCTCTCTGTTTCAGTACAGCTTGAATCTGTGAAGTGTAAAGTTCTTGATAAATGGGAAGAAATGAACATAGTAGAGACTGTGAAGAAAAAACAGTGTTTTATGCTGTGATGGTGGATGTAATTGAAAATACTCTTAAAAAGAAAGATACAGGCAAAAATCATTAATTCTAAACATGTCCTAGTAAGGTCACTTGAGGAGTACTGATGTCCAGGTACTATCACAATGGACCTTCTAACACTGAGATATTGACCCTCAGTGGTCTTTATTTTATCCTCTGAGAACACAGTATATGCCTAGTTTGGGTGCTTGTGTTCACTATAGTGCCCAGTCTCTGCCCCTGCAATAGGAGGCTTGCAGGATGACCCTCACTGTGGCAGATAATGATCTACAGACATAGGGGTTATCTCTGTATTCATGCTACAAGCTTGGGGATTTGTGAGCAAATATACATTAAACATCAGCAGCACTATTTTTAACCTGGTTATTTCTTGGCCTGGAGAAACCAAAAGGTTCTGGGTGGGATTTTAAGTATTCCAAACTGGCATTATCTACCCTTGAAATGAATGCTGATATGCTCAGTAACTTCAAAGGGAGAGAGATAGGACAGTCCTGGTTCCCTTTGAAATCTCATTTCTAAATGCTGAAATAACTGACCATTGCTGCACATTATTCACAGGGGTATATAAATGATCATTGATGTGAACACATTTCAGACACTGACGGGAAGGCCAAGTTCAAGTCTAGATTGAATAAGAAGTCTACGATGGATTCTTGATATCAAGTAATTAATTTTCAATAAAATGACAAATATTAACACGGATACTTGTTTACAGAATAAGGTTATTAACTTTTTTTTTGTGATTCACTAGGCTCCATCATTACTGGCTGAGCTCTCATAGTCACTGGTGTTGTACAAAGCAAACAACAAGAGACAGGCTTGTATTGAACACTGTGCAGCCCAAGGTACAGAATTTGCAGAGATTTGTTTATGCATTAAAATTTGCATACTGAGAGTGGCTTGTGTGAGGACCACTCAATCTGTAAAAGCTAGATGCTTGCAAATTTCTGCAGGATTAGTGCATTCTGCATTTAAAAACTGTATTCTTTTATTGGGTGTTGTGCAGTTAGAAAAAGCACAAGATCTCAATAAAGGCACTTTAAAATGTCCTTGTCACTGGTTACGCTGATAAGTGTTCCAGCTGTGTGAAGTGAGGAGGTAATTTCATGCAGCTAAAAGTACAGTCAGCATGAGTAGGGAATAATGTGTCACTCTTAATGGTGGGCAAACAGCAGTTGTTCATGTAAGGCTTATGTTTGACTAACCATCTAAAAGGTCAAACATTTCTCCAAATTTTCTGTCCCCTGAAGGTGAGTTATACCTGTTGACAGGACATCAAATTAATTAATTAATTATACTGAGAATGAAACAGGACTGCCAAAAGGTCAGAAGAAAGCTGGAAAAACACATAACATGAAAATTGCAGGTATGGGTACAGCCATTGTGTTCTTGCACTATGCTTGACTGTTTTAAATTTAATGACATATTTAAAATAAGTGTTTTTCATGCCAAATTTTTCAATCAACCCTGTGCACTACTACCTAGAGTGCATGACAGAGGTCTGTCACTTGTTTCTAAAGCAATAAGCAGGGCTCCAGCATCAGAGAGATTTGGGGAAGGAGGTGAACTCTTGTTTCATTTAGACAGGTTTACTTGGTATCAAGATACTAAAACAATGAACAGCAGCAATTAGTCATGTCAACTTCTGAAAAATTGGTGGATACCCCAACCCTGGCAGTGTTCAAAGCCAGGTTGGATGAGACCTTGAGCAACCTGATCTACTGGGGAGGTGTCTCTGTCTGTGGCAGGAGGTTGGGACTAGATGATCTGTAAGGTGAATTCCAACCCCTAAAATTCTATGATTCTATGAACTTGACAATTTTTTTCTCTTCTGGCACACAGGAGATCTTGAGCTCCATGTGCCTTCTGAAATATTCTTGCGTACACTTCTAAGATATCCTTCCTCACAGCATGATAACAAATGAGTGTATGAAATCTGGCCCTCTGCAAAAATAGCCACTCTGAGAAGTTCCTCTCTGGATTTTAAAATAAATATGAATATTCAGGAGGTCTTTAAATATGAATTGCTTGTTTCTAGAGCCTTTTTTTTTAAGGGGGGGGCTGGGCTTTTTCTGTACTGTAATGAAAAGGAACAGTCAGCAGATGGCAATGTTGTATAGTTATTCCGATAGAAGACTGCCACAGCAGCAAGCCAAGGAAACCTCTGATACTGCGTAATTAGCCATGAGGGAAAATGGAGTGGCCCCTGAAGGCCATTGGAGAGTTGGCCCTCCAAGCATACTTTGGCTGAATGCTTGTGTGGGCTTGACTGAGTTTCTAATACTGTTTGTAACAGCGATTCAACATTTAAAACCCCTCATTTGAAAGGGCAAGCCCATTATAATTTAAGAGCAATCTAATTAAACAAGTGCATTTCCATATTCTTTTAAAAACATGATTTCATAATACTAAGTACAACGTGTTCTTTCCCACACAGATTGCATTTGAAAAAAGATAAGTGGGTCTGATGCATTTTCTTTTGCTGAAATGTTGTGTGACAATTTAACTGATCTGTTACTGCATTTTCAGGCTCAAACTATGAAAATCAACTTATCAAACACATTTCTCCAAAGCCAAATAAAAGTTATTTCCTTAGAACCCAGTGTGGTTCACGCATAATGCAAACTAGGTTATGCATGAGTTGCCTTCTCAGGTCTAATTCCAAATGACTGAAAAGCTTCTGTTTGGCTCCAACAAGTTCCAGATGAGGCCTGCTGTGCTTTGCTAGCTAGGAAGTGGAAAGGTATAGAATATAATTCCATCTTTTTCTTTGTTCGTTTTTGGTTTTGTTTTTGGTTTTGTTTTTTTTTTAAATTTTTTTTGTTTAACTACTGTGGTGTGCTATTAGAGTACTTTGATCTAAATACATAAGTCAAAGCTGCAAAAACTTCCTGCTTCCAACTGTACTGAAGGCACTGGAATGAGGTAAAAGAGCCTGTGACAGATACCTCCAATGTATAAAATCCATGGAATAGCTCAGCAAGAGAACTTGGAAAGTCTTTTGCAAAATAGGAACTAGCAGATGTCTTGAGAGAAGTGAGTAATAGTTTGAACAAAACAATTTTAGGTTCA
>NW_008658817.1:89845-114746 GCF_000695815.1 Acanthisitta chloris
CTGAAGCTCTATGTTAGTAGCCAAAAAGCAGGCATCATTTCAGATGTTAGTGAAATGTGAAGAACAAAGATGATTGCATTCAAACAGAGTTTTCTTTACCAGCTCAAGCTAAAAGCCGGAAATGGACATGGATGCTGAAAGACAAAATCAAGTAATTTGTATCAGCGTAAATGCTTTAGCAAAAGCAATGCTATGAACACCTTTCCTTGTTTACATGGTAAGGCCTGGTTTCCCTCAAGGTAAAAGAACTGGCAAGAAGAGAGGCTCTATGTCAAGCTCAAAGATCTATGTAACTCGAGATGTAGTGCTAAATTAAAACTCCTGTCACACAGAGACTACTTACTATAATTTATGTCAAGGTTAATGGAGTAAAAAGTATTGGAATATTTTAAATGCTGATCAGACACGTTGCCAATTAGTATCACTGCAGAACTTTTCTTAGATACTGAAGGATATTTCAATGTTTCTCAACATTTATGCCTTTTTTTACAGGAAGTTGAAGGAAGTATTACAGAAATTTTGGAGAAACTGAAAAACACTCAGGAAAATCAAATGTGAGTATGAAATATTCAAATATCTAAGTCAGATATCGATGAGTGTGATGAAAATTCTATTAACAACTTGCTGGGCCAAAGTAATTCAAATTAGTTAGTAATAGCAGCTGCATTCAAGTGCTGTTGCAGAACACACACAGTAGCAGTTGGGAGTCATAATCTGATATTATAGGTTTGACTTCCATGTGGCTCAGAGTATCAAGTGATAAAAAATATGCATTGTGCTTGATTGAAAACCCCGATTCCTTCAGGTTTTCTTTTATTTACAGAATCACAAAATCATCAAGTATTCTCAGTGGGAAGAGACCCACAAGGATCACCAAAGCCTAACTCCTGCCCCAGCACAGGACAGCCCCAAGAATCTCACCATGTGCCTGACAGCCCTGTCCAAACGCTTCTTGAACTCTGTCAGGCTTGGTGCTGTGCCTGTACAGGTACAGAACAGACACATTAGGGTACTTGTTAAAGACTCTTAAGTTTTCTGACAGTGTCCTGCTGATGTTTGTTTTTACAACTGACATGGAGGAGTTCAAGCCCTTTTCTGCTCTGACATTGCTCACTAGTGCATGTTTTGGTAACTTCTTGGTACGGAATTTGGATTTTTTACGTTGGGAACTGGATTCTTAGACTTCTTTGACATAAACTTTTTTTTTTGAAAGGGGTAGATTATGAGGTCATCTCAAGCTTTTGAGGTAACATATTTTAAGAAGTTAAAGCATGCAGGTTTGCTTATTGATACTGACAGTCAGAAATAAATACTGAATATATTTGGTTTTGTGGTACTTTCAGTATTTTGATTAGCACAAGGCTGTTTATTCCTGACATGTTTTTAATGTTCCAAAGCTTTGGATGTTCCAAGGCTTTGAACGAGGACCCATCCAATCTAAAAGGGGGTGGAAGAGAGGCTATCTCTACTTATTCATCTACTGCCAAAGCCATGAAATGCACATACTCAAATAGGTGTATGCTTCAACTTACTTGGCATAGCTTCAGACTGGTTGAGTTTGTAGTGCTGCTTAGAGGTTTATTTTTCTTACCTGTAGTACGGTTTTACAAAAGCTGGGTAAATGTTGGCCAGAACTAATGCTTTGTACAAGTTGAAAAATATGTCTATAAAATATCTATAAAGTCTAATTCATTGTCAGAAGGTGCTTTTTTACTTATGTGCCTTGCTACCATCCATGAGCATTTTTGTACCTACAATTTATGAGTATAAGAAATCACCACATCCAGGCAAATCAGGTAGTGGCTGGCTGCAGTCAGTTTAATTCCTTAGTTTGCTTCATGCCTGATTTGTTAGTTTATATCTGCATGTGTAATGCAAATGATTTAATCTATCAGTTGGAGATGGACATCACAGGTTAGTAAAAGCTCTGAGGACACACAGAGAAGCTCACTGACCTTAGTGCATTTTGGGACCGTGTTTTAGGTTTTCAAACATTAGGCCGACATTATGGAATTTTCTCCTACTGCTATAATACAACACTAAGAGAAAGGTTTCTCAAATTTAGATGGCAGGTTTGTGCCAGAGGACCCCAGACCATCACTTCAGGTTCCTGCTGTCTCTGTGACCTATGCACTTCCATGAGCAGTTATGAGATTGCTGTTAAAAATTCACAATGATACTTATAGATTCCAAAGAACAAGATCCATAAATATAGAAAATAACAATTCTATTTTCATCTTATTAACAACATTTGGTATTAAGGGGGATATGTTTTATTTGTTGATACAGGCAGAAATTTTTATGTTTAAATTGTCTTAGGAAAGTAAGAAATTTATTTTTTTTCCAAAGAAGACTAGAGCCTTAGCAGAAAAGAACCCTGAACTCAGATCTTGTGAAATATAAAGATTTTAAATTAAATTAGTTTTTAGCTTAAAATAGAAAATTAATAATTCTAGGAGTGTATGAAATCTTAAAATTACATTTAAGATTCAGTTAATGTATTAGTTTTGTCTCTTTGATTGAGAATTGCCAATGTTAAATTTCACACCTTGGTATGTACAGTTACAGTACACTTGTATTGTTGGAGGGTGGCAGTCCAAATAGCTCTCAGTTCAGGACCCGCTATCTAAAGGTCTAAGACCACTAATATATTGGAATTGGAAGAGAGCAACAGTAAAGCAAAGCATGAAATCTAAATATTCTCCCCACAAACAGCATGGAGAGCACTTACTAGACAATGGCATACATATAGCCTTCTGCTTGTATTTACAATATTGGCTTTGACAGTGCTGAGAGCTAGTAGATCTAGAAATTTACAGATGATTACAAAATTATGTGCAAAATCAGTAAAATGTTTTGGTTACTGATAGTTACATGCCCTTCAGGAACTAAAGCTAGTCAGGGTAGCTGGGATGTTAGGGATGACATGATGGATCTGTATGAATAGAAGAGTCCTTTACTCTTTGAATTTAAAAAATATTAACCAATCATTGTCTAAAAACATGCACAGCAGGAAAGGTGCAAACAGGGTGGTAAGGCATGATCATACTTGCATCTGCTTAGAAATTACAGAACGGTGCATTAATCTACTTTCTGGTATTTCTTTTATTTTGAATTGAGAGTTGTGTGACCTACAGATCAGGTGTGGGACTTAGTGGGTAAAAGTCAATGACATTTTACAGACCAGACTTGAAAAACAATGAAGCGCAGTTCTGTCTGAGAGGATAATAGGATATAATTTGTGAAGAGTTAAAATCTTGGAATATTATAAATGTGGAATAATTGGTCAACCAAAAGGCTATTAGAAATAAAACGTCAAGGTAATTAGTAGTAGGTATAGTTGAACACAAGGTTAATTAGTCTCATTTGTATGATGTTAATTATTAAAAGTAATCAGCCCTGGGATACCTACAGAAGCACTCTCACTAAATGTTTTAAAAAATGTAACAGAAAGACTTTTACATTTTGCTTCAAGCAGAGCTTATGTATAAACCTCTTAAAGTAGCACACTGTCTTGGGATATTTGCATAATAAGATGCTTTATAAAATGAATGTCCAAAATTTTGCTCTCCCCCAGTGTTATGAATCACATTTCTAGAACTGACATTATTCTCTTTCTCCAGGACAGATCAAGAAGTCTGAAACATTAACAGTAGCATGAGATTTCTGAATCAAAGCCTATCTTGAGGCATAATTAACGGAAGGCGTCTAATTATCTGAAGTCAAAACTGTATCATCCTTTGCCCTTAATGCACATAAGATAACTTAGATGACATTTAATTAGAGGAAATGCATGGACTAATACTTATTTAATAGCTATGGTAGAAGCTTCCCTCAGGTGCTAAGAGATTGTCCAGTGAATTGGGGCAAATATTTAGCCTGTCTGCAGCTAAATAAATAATTTGCAGCAAACAATTTACTTAGCCAAGTTTCTACTGTTTCTGCAGCAAGAATGTGATTTCTTCAGGCTTAACAGGATGAAATCCTGTTAAGGATTAATCAGGCTTATCTGATGAAAGCCTTTTTATTTATAATTCTCATTTGAGAAATTTAAAATGTTAAAAATACAAAAGTTTGAACACTATTGTTTACCTGTAAATAGATGGATTAAGTCATATGGTTTTATTTGTTTTCTGGGTTAGAGGGTTTTACCCACAGCTCTATTAGAAGCAGTGAAATTCCTTTTGGACTTAGCTTTCCATTTGCAATTGAACTAGCCAACTGTCTCAGTATTTTGTAAAAGCATTTTTTGTCAGGTCTTAACAGCTCTGTTTGATCCATGCCTAAGTCATTGGAGGAAAAGAAGGCAGCAAGAAAGCAAGCTACGCTGTGGAAATGATAACATCCACACTCTGCATTATAAAACCTGATGGGTCAATGCTATGGATATAAACCATCTTTACTTTCAGTGCCTAGTACCAGATCTAGAAAGTCTTTCTCTTGGTATCTGTTCTTTAGAAAGGTGTAGACTGGACGCTTTATAGAACTGCCGCATGCAGTTGAGAAGAACAGGCGGGTGGATGATAGATTTTTGTCTAGATCCATTCCAACAAATTTCAGTTATCTAGCTAGATGTCAGGGAGGATGAATCATCTTCTGGAGTTTAATCTTTCTCTCCTCATAAGAAACCTCAAATGCTTGAAGTTAGATGAGTTGGTCTTAGTTCCTTTAGTATGGCTCATAGGGGGAAGACTCTTTGGTGCTGCCTGTGTTTGCACTGGGGTGTTGACTATCACTGACTTAGATCTCAGTTTCTGCTCAGTGATTGTGTTGGTTGGATGCTATACTTCTTTTTTAGGAAGATGTGGGAGCTAATAGAGGGAATCTTGTCCCCTGAAAATGAAAAATGATTTTCTGAGAGTCAAGAAGAAAATAAATAAAAGATAAATGGTCACCACTTCAAATATATTCCTAATATCTTGAAGTTGTGCAAGTGGAATCCAGACTTGAAAAGCTGCTGTTGAACCTCAGAATCAAATACTACAATTCAATGTCAAAATCAGAATTGTGTTTTAATTTTTGCATACATTATTGTGGATAGCTACACGGTCTGCATGAAGAGATATCATCATACAACATTTTCAGAAAAAGTCTAGTGTTAATAATTGTTATATTAAATAGTTGTGTTATTCTATACCATTTTCAGTAGACACTGCCCTCTTTCCATCATGTCTTCTTTCCTTCTCTCCTATGGGAGCACCAGCACTTATTAATTAAACTCTCAGGACAGAACTCCCAAGTGGAAGTTATTTAAGCCTATCAAAGCTGCATCTTCTAAATAAGATATGTATAGTTGTGTTGAATCAGGCCTTGAACTATGGTGGTACCTACTGGCATATGAACATTTTTTGCATGTCTTTTCATGATCCCCAAATTTTGACTTTCTTTTTATGAAATCTGACTATGGCTACAGAGATTTTTTTGAAAGCATGAGTCAAGTTCAGATCAGGTGGAAGCATCTGCTTGATTTTGCAGAAAATCTGAAAAAACAGGTCAAAGAAAAGAACTACTCTGTTCAGCTGGAAGGGGTGTTGTTTAATACTTGTAGTTGAACTTCTGCTATGAAGATAGGTTATGTTTACCTTTATGAATGAATGAAGGAAAAGTAGGAAGAAGACAGATCATATCAATGGCATAGCTATATTCATGCTAAAGGAACATCTTTTGGCTCATGTACAATCAACTCAATGAAATTTGACTATTTAAATTTTTTTTAAAATTTAATAAGTCATCAAATGGAAAAGGGACATGGGAGCATTCACACTTTGCAACAAGTAAGACAAACCCAGAGATGTCAATGTGTCAAATGGAGATATTTGCATTCATTGGAGGAACATTCATTCCAACAGACTCATAGACTGTACAGCCCAGTTTAACTGTTGGCAGCCTGGGAGAAGTCTTATTTTGAAACAAACCAAGATAAATAAGAAAAAAAAACCAAACCCACCATTTCCAAAAAGAAAAAAACCCCCAAACCCCAAACAACCACAACCCAACAACCCAGGGGTCTTCATGTTCCTTGAAGTTGTTTCTTATTTGGGAAAACTAATAGGCTATTTTGGGGGTGAGAGGGTGTTTGCTATTTTTTTCTAAAAGGTGGTTTAATCAATTTTCGTGAAGAGGTTGTTGTGGCTGTAAGTGACATTGCAAGACATCAAGTTGAAGAAGTTACATCATGGAGCTGAATTCTTAGGGTTTTGCTTTATTTTAGATTCAGATCCATAAGAATCTCTGGCTGCTAAAAGTAAAATATCCTTAGTTTTCTTCCCCTACCTTCTTTCTGGATCAAGCATAGACAAGATGAGAGTCACCTGAAGTTCAAATTCTGCAGTAGTGCGTGTGGTTTCACAGCATTTAAGTACCTCACTTGCATTCACCTTCCACAGGCTCTGCCAATGAGGCATTGCTGTCCCTATCTTAGACATAGCCATCTCAGAGAATTGATCCAGTTTGTGCTGAAACATGTATATAGTATTTTTTAAATTTTGGTTTAGACCTATAGTCTTTTTATTCTGTTTTCTGAGAAAGAGTACAAGAACAGGGATGACTAGGGGAATTAGCAATGCATCCTAACTTCTAATGAACAGCTTTTTCTTTGAATCTTTCATCTTCTACCATCCATGTTACTAGAGAGCATTTAAACAAGCCATTATGAGAAATGAAGAGAGACAGTAGTATTGTCTCCGTGAGTTGCTACCGAAGGTTGCATTTGGCTGTAGAAATCTGCTATAGAATGACATTGTCACCAAGAAGTGAGAAGGATAGAATTTTCTATGGGTAAGAAGAGCAGTCAGAATTATAACAGTTACTGCTGAAAACAGAAAAAGAGTTGAAAGTAAGCCAGAATCCCTCAGTAATGTCTAATCTGTGGAGTAGGAAGGGAATATCATGTAGCAACATATGGTGCTGTTCGCTGCTGGAGATAGCATTCTGTGGAAAATGCTCTCTGAATTTGGGCACAGAGAGCTGCTGCAATTTGCCCAGGAATGTAGTCTATGAGGATAACTTAAAATATCATAGCCACAAACTTCTCTGTTTTCTTTTCCTTTTTCCTTTCTCTCTCTCTTTTTTTTTTTTTTTATTTTGCATAAGTATTGTGGATTATTGCAGTAAAGTCAGAGCACAAGAAAGTGATTTCAACTTTCCAGGGACAAAATATGCATTTATGTCACAATATAACACAATCACTACCCAAGTCTGATATATACTCATGTATGACTACTGATTAGTATTCTGTGAACGAGAATGTGTGTTTTGAACTCACTAATTATTACAGCAGATTTTTAATAATTCTCTTCTTGTAACCCTCAATTTATCTTTATTGCATTTATGAAATAAATGTAGGAGCTCCCAGAAGGTGAATGCAATATTATTTTGTGCTCACCTCTCATCAGAGACTCTGCCAGAAGTTTACAAACATCAATTAAGTTTCACCATGCTGCCATCTGGGAAATAACTTTTCTTACACCCATGTTACAGATGGATAAACAAACAGTAGCTAAATAACTTGGTCTGGATCATGTAGCAAATTGGGAATAGAGTTCTCACACTGTCTCCCAGTCCCTCAGTGGGGTCTAACCAGTAAGCACACTGACACACAGTTTATTTACATTTTGAGACTGTTTTTAGTGAAATAAGTTCCTATTCCTTCTGAATCATCCAAAACTTGCCAACATTTTATTTTAATACTCAGACTGGTATTTATAGTTAAATATAATGTTTATCCTCACCTTTGGTTGCTTCTCTGAGTTGTGTATGCTGCTAGCACAGGATGATAGAAAACAAAGCACAAATAATTTTTGTGGTTCTTTGTAAGAAGTATTCCCACTGACAACAGTGGCTTTTGGATCAGTTTTTCATGGCTGTGTTATAAACTGATCTCTCCAATTCCTCAATTAGTTTTACTGTATCTTGCACACAATCCTTTTCATTTTCTAATGTTTTATGGTGATGGTTGATAAGGTATGCACAAGAGGATGAGGAGCTGGATTTTCTATTGTGGATTCTTATACATTTACTCAGGTTGGACTGGCTGCCTTTTTTTTTTTTTTTAAATGATTTTTCATTGTAGCTTTTGTTCCTGTATTGTTGGTAACCCCTTTCAACCTAATGGTGATGTAACTAAGTGTGGGTGGAAATACACACCTTCTAGTTATTACAATTGCTCTCTTTCCATTTCAGCTCTAGGTAATTAAAACTTTCAGTGGGGGATTTTTAAAGGTCATCTTAGGTCTCCTTTATGTGTGATGTTAATTATAAAGTCAGGACCACTACTACAGGAATCATTCTATAATAATGGAGGATATATTTCCATATGAAAAATGGGTCATTACTGTTTGACTACCAGAAGTTCCCACACTTAGTTCTTCTAGAGAGAGGGTGATACCAAAGAAAACTTGGTACATCACTTCCAAACTTTAGGGACATTCTCACAGGAGAAAGCCATCCATTCTAACCTATGAGACTTAGACATGTCAGCTGGTTCTTTCTGATTTTGGCACTGAGACAGACAATCACTAGCACACATGGGTAGGTATGCTATGATAATTTTCTTTGCAATAAACAGATTCATTATTTAAAAATATGCCAGATTATACCTCACGTATTAGTTTAGGGAGCAGTCCATTGATGATCTGTTTTTACTCTAAAGTGACTAGTTACTGATATGTCTGTTCCCAAATGAAATAAATTCAAATAATACATGGATTAATCCCAACTGGGTGAGTGCAAAAGGTACTATTAATGAGGGTACCTGTGTCTAAAGGAATACAGGTTAATAACATGAAGAAGATGTGCATAAGGATTTGAATCTGTCCAGACAGGTGTTTTGCTTCACGAGGGACTAGCAGTCTGACAAGAACCACAATAGTCACTAGCTGACTGTTTGCCATTTGGACAAGTGGCAATCACATCTAATCATGCCCAGGAACACCAGTGCTTCCCAAGCAGATGGGAGCAGCCAGAGGATGGGAGATCAAAGGATATCTTTGAAGGAAGAAGTGACAGGAAGAAGATTTGAAAGAGAAGATCTGAAGGGTTAGGGAGAAGCAGAAAGTAGAGAATCTGGAATCAAATCCTGTTTTGTTTTAAAATTTTACTTTCTTTGATTGTGCTAAGCAACTAGATGCTAGGACTTGAGCTGCAAATGTGTAACAGTGAGTTCCCTGAGAACCTTTAGAGCTGAGTGAACTAGAAAGCTTTCTTATTTCATTAAAATTTTTTGGTAAAATTTGTAACTCTCATCTCTTCAGCTTATGTCAACAAATTGTTTATTTTGCATTTAGCTGGAGTTCAGGTTGATTTCAGGATGCTGGCAAATGTCAAGATCAATTACTGCTACTGAGTAGGGAACCTTAAACTTGATAGCAGAAATTGTAATTTTAGGGTTTTTTTTTGCACTGTCCAGCAAATCAATTGTTCTTGGTTTCCAAAAGGAATTGCAGCATCTGCCCAGCATCATGGGCCAGTATGCAAGCTGATGATAGAGACCTATGTGAAACAAGCCTCTTTTGGCCAACAGCATTAATTAAATGCAGAATAGTCTGTCCATCAAAGAAGTAGTTGGGATACAACATTTAATTTGCAAAGAATTTTACGAATTCTTTGAGTAGGTGATACTTATTCATTTTTTAGGGGAGGAGGAATGAACAGCTATACTTACTCTTGGAAAGCATAAGACAAGAGTCATGACATCAACTAGAGAGGATAGAGAGGATAAGGTAAGGAAGGGATTTTTGGTGAAGGTAAGAATGGAATAATAAACAGTCTGCAGTGTAGGATATTAAATGAAGTATTAAAAAAGAAAAGACACTGCTCCAATGCATTCAACAAACAAGAAATCTGCCCCAGACTTGGAAGCAGTTTAGCAAAAGAGTCTGAACCCAAGTGTTAGGGTTTAAGGAATGAAGACCTCCCTCTGTGTTCTAAAACATGGATACAGTCCCTGAAAAACTGAGTGTCATTTAGGATATGAACATCTAATAAACCCTGTGTGCTCTAGACGGTTTTCTTTACCTTAATGGGGAGCTAAGGAACTAACATAAAGCCACCTTGGTCGTGGGCATGGCACTCCTCTTTCATATTTTGTTTATGGTGTTTGTAATATAGATGCCATATCTAGGATGCCAGCTTACTGCAAACTGGAAACTTGTGAGTTTTGTTTTTCTTTTGCATATGCGTGTACCTCTTATAAAGTGTCTTTAATTAGATCCCCTTTTGACTATATGATTAATGTTTTCTAGAACTGAACACACAAAGTCTTGGTAGAAGTTTCCACAGAACCCTTAAAATAGAACATTTCTCTCATTAAGTCCCAGGAGAGCAAGCCTCCTAACTGGGTTTAAAGATGTCCTGTTGGGACTTTTATTAAACAGAGATATTTCTCTTTAGTGGCAGAATTGTTAGTTTCTTCTTGTGTATTTTTCTCCCGCACTCTGAAAATCAATTAAGAATTCCATGTAAAGATTATTTTATTGCTGTTCTATTCATAAAATGAAAAATTATATTGAAGAAAGAAGGCTCTTTAAGGCCAATGTTATTGATACCATGATGAAGCTGACACAGCCTTAGATGGCTATTTTCTTCCTTACCCCATTCTAATCTGATACATTAAACTGTCCTTATCCAGCAAGCTCAAACTTCCAAAGTTTTTTAATGTAAAAAAATGAGTTGGGTGCCTGAATCACAGAAACACAGAGCTAGAAGAATGCTCATGAAACTTAACTGAGTCCCAACACCAGTCTAGCCACTTCTTAAAATCTTAAAAACGTAGAGGGTGAAGTAGATTCTCATCCTCTATAGCATGTCTCATCTTGTGTTTCAATTTCCTGACTGTTAGCTAAAACTGTTTCTGTTTCAGGAAGTCTTAGAAGCACATCTGTCTGATTTCTTCTTGCAGTTTTCAAAAGGGGAATTACTTTTTAATGAGATTTCAGTCATGCAGTTTGATGCAGGGAAGACTGTGTCCTTCACTAAGTGAAACATCTTCTAAATCATAAAAAGGACCAAGGCTTCTGAATACTCATGAGAACAGTTTGTCTTAAATAAAAGCTGTGTTTATTGCCAGATTGTGCATTATAACAGGTAAACATAGAGAAATGTGAAGAACATCTGCTTCCAAAAGGACAAAACCCACAGAGAGAGCTTTGGAGTGAGGGAGACCATTGTGGGCAGGATTCATTAGCAAGTGGAGGAAATCTCCTTCGATGGCTCATTTTGTAGGATTATAAGCTTGTAACTATCCAGAAAGGGGTTTTCTTATCATTTTCATGTTAGATAGTGCTTTCCCTTAAACATGTCTATACAATGTCACAGATGTTTTTTTCTGTTCTGCAGTTCATTTGGTTTGCTCGGCTCATTTATCTCAGGCAACTTTCAGGATAGCAAATTACCATCAGCTGGTAAAAATGGCTTACTATTATCCATTACCTTAGAGCAAATGATCGCAACTGCTTAGATCTTTGCAATGTCTGTCTGTCCCCTGCTAGGGACCTACTCTATTGTAGACTCCAACGCTATATTGCTCCAAATGTGCAAGTAATTCCCCATTATTAGATGCCAGGAACAGGATACTTACCTCAAGTCATTACAAAACCCGGACATGACGTACGATCAAAGTGCGGTGTGCATTTCTTCTATGCTGTTTTTCTAGTTAATTAAGCCATTATCCAAAGTGATTGCGTTATTTAACCTAGAACAGTTGGTGTATTCAATCTCTTTTATTTTTTTCCAATAAATGAAATGCAAGAAGTGGGTAGCAGCAGTAGTAAGATATTGTAATTAACATTTAGTTCTCTTAATGAAAAAGAAAAACAGGACCCACAAACTTATGATGAAATTACTCAGTTATCTTAGTGAATTTAGAACAGAACATTTAAAGTTGCCGGTACATGCAGTGAAAACCTAGTTATTAAGTTACCACAAGCTGTTTGATGATGTGAAGAAAGTGATGCACTTCTTGATGTCTACATTGCATCATCCAATAAATGAGAAGACTTCATGTTACAGGGATGTCAGAAACTGCTTGCATAAAGCAGGCAAAGCTGGTTTTTTTTTCTATTTCAAATACTTTTAAAATATTTGAAGTGCTTTTGTGGTGGGATTCTGTAAATCTTTTCAGTGATGACATGGTGAAGTTCTACTACACATTTTATAGTTAGATGTATTGTACCCAGTTTGGTGTCAAACCAACTTTGGCCAAATTGTAGCTCTATGCTGGAGTTCTGCAAGGGTATGGGTTTCATGAAGAGATCTTTCCTGTGTATCTTCATGTTATTTTGTTTTAAAAGACAGCAACTAGTCTTTTCCTTTGGATATGGGGCAGGAGTGTGTGTGTGAGGGGAGATCTTTACTGGCCACAGTGTACTGCTTTAGGCTTGTTCTTATTTTTCCTAGAGGATAGCCTTTCTTAGGATTTCTCTGTGTCTGCCACATCTGATCTACCTTACTGAGTTCCTCAAGGATTCCTTGTCTGCCATGAGCTGTCTGGATCTTTCAACTTTCAGCAGCTGCTGAGCTGCCCCAGTCCTCTCTGGGCAGCTGAATGATGATGTGTGTGCTGCCAAACAGCCCAGAGCCTACTAAAATAATCTCACAGTTCTACTATGGGCTGTTGTTTACAGTGGAGCAGGTGATACTTTTTTAATAAGTGTTTCAAGGTGAAGTTATGAATAATGTTGAATGGAATTGGATCTTCAGGCAGAATAATTTCTTTTAAAACTATCTTGTGTGCTCTAGATAGTTGTCTAGGACCTGTAAACGACTGATTTGAGTCTCTCATCTGCAGAGATGCTCAGAAGATCTCTTCTGGAAGAAAGGTTGGTGCTGAGGAATTGTTTTCTGCCTGTGTGTGAGAAATTAAGGAATTCTTGGCTGCTTCTATGAAAAGGGAATGGCAATTTGAAATTAAAGCTTCATTTGAGCTGATAGAACAATACCTTTCCATATATACTACTGCTAACACTGCCAGTGGATGGAGAACTGCAGATGTTGTTTTATTCATGGTTTTTATAAGTTTTATGCTAAGATCTGATTTCTGGAGCATACAAATGTGCATAAGTATAATTCTACCATCTGCATCTATACCTACATATTGCCTCAGTGTAAAAACAAGCTATCTAGTAGACTGCCTTCATTGCTGTCACAACTTTCCATGTCTTTTCAGTCTTACTACATGTTGCCTTTTGTTATTATTGCTTAGTTGAGAAGAGGAAATGCAGGCTTTCTAACCACTAGTATGTTTTATTTTTTAATTCCAGATCCCTTTTTAGACTAAGCTAGTAAAGTCACTTGAACTCTTTTTCACTCCTGCAGGTTAATGTCTGGATTATAGGGTACTCTACCTCAATTGCTTTCATAGTTTGGGGGATATTTTTAGTCTTTGTTTGTGCTTAATTTTTTGTTTGGGTGTTTTGTTGTTGTTGTTGTTTTAGGGTTTTTTTTGTTTGTGGTTTTTTGGTTGAGTTTTTTCTAAGTGTTTCACTTTGGGTATAAAATAGTGAAATATTTTTGAGTGTGAAGACCAGAACCCAAATGTCCTAATTCTCAGATGAATGTCCCAGTAATCAGTTGTTTGCTTGTCTCTCCCAGTCTTGGTGAACATTTCAATATCTCATCAAAGAGGCTCAGCATGCACATGAGAGAGTACTGTCATGGCTAGGATGTGCTCCTGTGCATGATGCAGCTCTGTCCAGGCAAAGGAGGGAGCTTACATCTAGCCTTCAAATTTTTCACCTGTAATTGTCAAACCCAGAGTGCTTTCCTACACATCTCTTGGTATCTTATTGTGTGCATGTTGGGTTGTGTTTCTGAGGTGTATGAACACATATTTTGTGATGTAAGCAGTTAGACATCTGCTTACACAAAGTAGTGGTGCCATCAGCATCAGTTTCAGATTTTCATTGAATTTCTATAAACTTCTGCTGTCCTAGGTACCTAAGTGCGTTATTGAGAACTTTTGTTTACTCTGTTCTATGAAGGCAGCTGCTAGTTTGTCTAAATGGTACCTTTGGCATTGAAGTGTGGATTGGTATGTTCCTGAGGCTGCAGAGCAGCTGCAATGGTGGTGTGCACTGTTTGGCACTATGCTTCAGCATTTTGGCAAAACAGATGGAATTGTTAGCTTTGCATTTCTTGACTTATAATCTTACAGATAGTAAGAAAACAGGAGGAAAAATAGTAGGATAGGCATACCAAAATAGAACCTAAACGGTTTTATCAGTCAAAAGCCTAAAATACTACCATGGCCCAGGCTTAGACAGTATCAACCAAGGTACTTTGTGTCCAAGATCACTTTGATATAATAAGGTTGCTTAGTATGATGTTCAGCCATCTATACAACACAAAAATGACAATTACAGATGACCCCATGGCAGCAGGCTGCCTGTCCAGGGCAAGGGGGTTGGGACTAGATGATCTTTGAGGTCTCTTCCAACCCAAACCATTCTATAATTCTGTGATGTGGACATAATTAACCTGGTGGATTATTTCTGTCTCTGCAACTGAAAATGTTGCAAATGCAGCATAGTTCACAGAGTCACGATGTGGGTAAGGTTGGAAGGGACCGGCTGGAGGTCATTTAATCCAACCTTCCTGCTCAAGCAGGATCTCCTAGAGCTCACTACTCAGGATTGTGCCCAGGCAGCTTTTGAATATCTCTAGAGGTTGAGGCTCTGTGACCTCTCTGGACAACCTGTTCCGGCGCTTTGTCACCCTCAAAGTAAAGAAGCTTTTCCTCATGTTCAGGTGGTTTCCTTCTGATCTGATCATTTGGAAGCTTAATCCTTGCTATCTTAAATTTTTTCACCTTCCAAAAAAAATAAAATCAGATGGAAGAACATGTAAGTTGCAAACAGCAGTTTTGCTGCTGTAACTGCTTTAGCAGGGTTAGCAAGGGCATGACTCTCTCTGTGCTCTACGAAAGAGGATTTGCTGTAAGAATTTTTTTCAGCTGTGAAAGCTGTGTACTGTGGTGGTATGGATATTTGATATTGTGCATACAAATTAGGTTGATTAGCACTTCCAGGAGATTCTCTGTATTTGTCTGAAGTGTGTGCATGCACAGAAGTGCAGGGCTATTAAACTGCACATTATCATTGTTAAATATGCAAAATACTTATCATTGCTAAATATACAAAATAATTTATTTCTTAGTGTGTGTGTGTTGTGCTTAACCATAATTCTGTGTGAACTTGAAAGGCACCTTATGCTATTTGAAATACATTCTCACTGTTATCTTAACAAATGTTGCACTTTCCTGCAAAGTCAAAGTATATTTGAATGTAAGGACACTTACAGCATATTTATATCATCTTGGAGCAACCACAGGGAGAACTTGTAAGTCTGTAAATCCTAGGCAACTAAGCATCATCCATAATTGCAGACTTTTGTTATTAACCCCTGTGACCGGAGTACTGCTGGATATGGAATAAAACAAACAAAGTATTTATTGAGAAATAGTAAAAATGCATTTCCCAAACAGAATTTTTACCTGCAGTTTCACAGATTGACTTTGTGAAACAAAGGAATTGAAAAAGCAGCCTGCTGGAAACTACTGGCCACGGGTGGTAGAGTGGTGGAGGAAAGGACAATAAATCTGCTGCTGAAAAGTATTGTCAAACAAATGGAACTAGCATTTTCATTAAAAAATTTAAACAGATTAATTGCTCTCTTGAGCTTATAACTTCACCCAGAACTGAAGCCTGCAACTAGGATGAAATCATGTTTTGTTCTGGTAACTCTCACTTGAGAGTAGTCTTCACTGATCTGAAGAGGACTACTATACACTCTAAACCAATGCTGATGTTTTAAGTAGGACTTCAGTGATGTCCAAGCATTATGCCAACAGTCTGTACTAGGCTAATCTAGTTTTGGGGTTTTTTTCCCCAAAACCTGACAGCCAGATGTATGATTTCCTTCCACTACTCCCCCCAGCCCACCGATGCTGTTACAAAACCCAGACATGCTCTCTAAGAGAGAGAAATTTTATTTTGTGTGTGTGTTAGACCAAAGTAAATTCTTTTCCTTGAAAAATTGCTTTTGACTCAATTACGTGTTGGTCTGTTGCCTGCTCTCAGGAGAAAACCTCAAACTTTCTTCTCGAAATTCATGCTGTCAGCTATCTATTCAGTAATCCAGCAATGATGCACCAGGAAGCTTTAATGTTGTTTCTCATTCACTGTTTCTTCAGTATGGGCATTGCCAACAGGAGCAGGATCCCACAGGATGATGAAGGTCAAATACTTGCGAGTGGATATGGCAGGGTACACTGGGAACTGAGGCAGTCTGGCCAAGGAGCACAGTTGTCTGCCGAGGATACCCCCTAAGGCACTTAATTAAAACTCCCAGCAGGCAACATCTGCATGAAAACAATTTCAGTTCGTGGAGCAGACTGGAAATTTCAGCTTTCTGATGAATTTCATATCCTCCCCCTGCCTTGATAAAAGTCTATTCCCTAGTGTATATGTAAACAGACCCCTGGATTCCATTAAAAACCTTGCAAATTTCCTTTATAAATATTGTCACTGTGGTATTCTCACCATGTCTAGCATAAAGAGAAGTGTCAGAACTGTAATGGCTGTAACTTGTGTATGCATGCACACTGTAACAGCTTAAGGGCAAATGGCTTACACCTTTCCATGTCATTGAAATTAGCATGTAGTAGAATTGGCCAAGCTCCTGAGTGGCAATACTGTGTGGTGTTTATTTGATTGCTTGTTTGAAGGTATTAGAGGGGCAAAAAACATATAAAAGAAATGAAGCTCCACAGGCAGAGAGAGCAATTACTGAATAGTATTTGGACTATTATACTCCAGACTGCTGGTCTAAGGTACTATTCAGCAGTCATGGCCATTTTTCCTGTTCTGGCCTGCTATCCCTGCCCCTAGCAGTTCTTATTATTGACCTGGGACTGAGCACAATTAAAATCTTTTTTCAATTCTTTCCCACACTCATCGTTAAACTTGATGGGGATTTTTAATATCAAAAATGGAACTCAGAGAAGTTAATGTTCTAAAGCCCAAGGTGGATGATTACGTTTGCTGAAAATGAAGCTCAAAATGAAGGGAAAGTCTAATTCAAGTAGTAGTAATATTTTCAAACATTTTATGTCACAGGTGGCATAGTCTGCTATTAGAAGTCCTAAAGCACAGTTTTCATACTGGTTGCAATAAATCACACTCATATGGTGATGAGATAGAGAAGTGAGAACACAAAAGTCTCCAAGGAAAAATGCTGTGGTTGACACTGACCTCCCTTGGGAAGAGAGAAAATATGGGAAGTTTATCTGCTTCTTATTACTATGTGTACATACCTAACCAGAAATGGGTATGGTTGAAAGCATTTTTTAGCAGTAAAAAACCAAAACATCAACAATGTCAGGAGACGCTGACAGAAAGCATGAAAACCGCCTACAAGTGGTTTTGTATGGGACAGAGAAGTTGACTTAAAGGGAAGCACTATACTGTTGGCCATAAAAAACATGCAAAAAGCCTGGATGTTCATTAGGGATCTGCATGCCCAGTGCTAGGAATTGTTACTGTATTGAAAAAGTGTGTTAAATTACACAGTTATTTCTTTGGTCTATTCTCTTGTTTTTCTAGCAAATACATGACTCTGCTGAGTTCAATAGATGACTAGCACTCATATTGCAGATATTTATAATATATAATAAAATGAGTAAAGTGCTAAGCGGGGATGATACTTTGCCTCCTTCCTCACACAAATAGTTTTTCTAAGGGCTGTCCACATGGCTGACTTGTACAGCCAGGCTTTGTATTAGTGAAAAACCGAGGCAGAAAATTCCCTTTCCAATACAATCACAGAATCATTTGCGTTGGAAAAGACCTCTGAGATCATCAACCAGCACTCCCAGGTCCTTCTCTACTGGACCACTTTCCAGCCACTCTGCCCCCAGCCTGTAGTGCTGCATGGGCTTGTTGTGGGTGAAGTGTAGGACCCAGCACTTGATCCTGTTGAACCTCATACTGTTGACCTCACCCCATCAATCCAGCCTGTCCATATCCCTCTGCAGAGCCTTCCTGCCCTCCAGCAGATCAACACCCCACCCAACTTGGTGTCATCCACAAATTTAATGAGGGTATACTTGCTCCCCTCATCTAGATCATCAGTAAATATATTGAACAGGATTGGGCCCAATACTGAGCTCTGGGGAACACACTAGTGGCTGGACATCAACTGAATGTGGCACCATACACGACCACTCTTTGGGCCTTGTCATCCAGCCAGTTTTTAACCGAGCATAGAGTGCACCTGCCCAAGCTGTGGGCTATCAGCTGTTCCAGGAGAATGCCATGGGAGACAGTATTGAAGGTTTTGCTGAAGTCCACAGCCTTTCCCTCATCCACCAGGTCAGTCATCTGATCATAAAAGGAGATCAGGTTGGTCAGGCAGGACCTGGCTTTCTTAAACCCATGCTGGCTGGGCCTATCCCTTCACTGTCCTGTATGTGCTGGGTGATAGCACGCAAGATGATATGTTCCATAACCTTGCCAGGCACCAAAGTCAGGCTGACAGTCCTGTAGTTCCCTGGATCCTCCTTCCAGCCCTTCTTGTGGATGAGTGTTGCATTGGCCAAACTCTGGTCATCTGATACCTCCCTGTTTAGGACTGATGATAAATGATGGAGAGTGGCTTAGCCAGCTCTTCCATTAGCTCCGTCAGTACCCTTGGTTGAATCCCATCTGGTTCCAAAGACTTGTGAGTGTCTTGGTGGTATAGCAGGGCACTAACTGCTTCTTCCATACCTGTGTGCATGTATCTGGAAAACCAAGTTAAATGTAAGAACAGGAAGATGATATTTCATTATACTGTGTGCTGAAATGCCTGTTTCTTTGCTGAGATGCCAGAGCCTGTCCTTACTCCCCCGGCGTAGTTTAATTGCATCTTTGTACAAGAGGAGTTTCAATGCAGTATTGTTTTCCCCTTTGGAAATGATCCTATGAATGACTGCATGAATTCAGAAAGATGTTGCTTTAATTGTAATCACATCTTCTGTAGCATTAAAAGCTTAATAATTATAATTTATCAGAAAAGAATTTTGGCTTTGTGGAAAATTTTTCACAGGACATCTCACAGCTTCTGCCTCTGTTGAACCAGTAGCTATAGCCAAACTATTCTCTTTCTCCTTAGACAAGTTGTATGTGGATTTTAGTGGGGGAGATTGGAGCACATCTGAGCCCTTTGCTGCAAGACCTGTGTCTGAATGTGCACCCTATCCAGGTCCAGGCTAGAAGGTTTTGGACCTTTGGTGCGGTGAGGATGGCATGGAAATGCAGAAAGCTCCAGTCCCATACAGATGAAGACAAAGTTTCTTGCACAATCTGGTGCCAACATGGCTGCTGTTGGCTTGCTTTGTTGTGTTTTGAGCTACAGACCTTTCTTTCAATCATTATATTGAGGACTGGAGAATTCTTGATGTTTCCTTTTTGCATATTGAACAAAATACTTTATTTTTCCAAGTGTCAGACTTGTCTCCACATGAATCTTTTGGGTTTTTTTCACTTCAAGAAAACGATATTTTGCTCCTTAGGGGAAAAAAACCCCAACCAAAAAAATCAAAACAACAGAAAGAAGAAAAGAAAAGCATCACTTTTTATGTAACAGTTTCTTTAATGGCTTGAAAATTATTAACTTGTTATTTTCATAAGTGGAGAAATGTCTTCACATCCAAAACTGCATGTGCTGGGGTGGGTGGTGTGTGTCAAAGAAATATCTGTGTTATGGCTTACCATCTGTTTATTTAAGTAGCTGCCTTTATCTGCTTGTATTTTGCAGTATCCTGTTTATTAACAAGTTATTTAGTTTTAATTGAATAAGTTCTAATTAGAAGAAGTAATAATGCCATCCTTTACATGCAAGGCAAGTTAGTAAGAAACTGAGCTGAGGAACCAGTTGTAGGATTGAATTCTTGGGGGGAAAAAAGGATATATGTAAGCTAAATGATGGGATATCTTGGAAGTCAGGATTAAAGGCAGGTTCTTGAGAGAGAAATCCAATGACCAATGTCAGTGACTTGGACACCACATGTGGCTGGGAAACTCCCCCACCATGAGCAGTGGGAAGGCATGAGAGCTGCTGTGATTAATACATACTTCCTCTTTTCTTGTATCATTTTCAAGGCATCTGTTCATGGCCACTGCCAGTAACAAGGCACTGGACTAGGTAGACTTCTGAGAAGTGCCATTTTCATAGTCTAAGGAATGTAAAAACTTAGTTTGGATCTGCACCTTTGGTAGCTGTTTTAGATGGTATTCTGCCCAAGCAAGATAGCTGTTTCTTGCAAGTGAAGACAAGTGTGGGCTGAATAATAAGCAAATATAACTGTCCTTCTAGCCGACTCTGAGCTGACTTGGCTCTCTCTGCACAGGGTGTGTATGCAAATCCTTTAAGACATCTGAGGAATGGAGCAAAGAGGACACTGCTCACATGTTTACATCTGAAGTTATTATTTACTTTTACTCTAGAATCTCTCTAATATCCCACAGAGGCTGATGTTTGCGTAAGCAGAAATTGCTTTTGCTGTTGACTTGTATCATCAGGAGATGTACCTCACAGTAATAATGGAAAAGAAAACTGGTTTTATAGGAAATTTCCATATCAAGTCTTTGCTTTTGGACTCAATGCGAAATAATATTGCACCTATTTGAGGATATTGATTAGGTCTGGGCTAGACTGTGAAGTGCTACAAGTTTCATGTTTCTACCCTCAGAAGTTTGGCTGGTTGGTGATATTTCAGTAATTTTATATTTGGATTTTAATTGTGTTTTAAGACTATTGAAAGTCAAAATTCAGGAGGTGTCATTTATATTATTATGTTAAAATACTAGTTTGAATTATTAAGGGGGCTACTCTATAAAAAATAATGGAATATCTTCCTTTTTGTGTTTCTGCTCTTTGTAATGAAACAATCAAATGGTTCTGTCAAAATATTTTACAACAATGGAAGCAGATGTCAATTGAGAATAAGCAAATGTCTCAATCCTTATTAACTGGTGAGAAAAATATTTTAGCTTTTGTATTAAATCAACCTGAGTCATTGATTGCTATAGTAAAGTCTGTAGTGTATTACTGCTCACTTATCCTGAGATGTATGGAATAAGAAACAAATTATTTTGCTTTGAATTGTGGTGAAACATCTGCATTTCTACAATACAAGAATTCCAAGATTGTTACCTCTACTGTCGACATGGAGAAGGTGTCTACATTCTTTTTTGCAGTGTTGTAAGCCAACAGGTTATGAAGATCAACTTCTCAAAGACAAGACTCAGATTGAAATAATGTAATGTATTTGAAGGACTTGTTTTATGGAGTAGCATTTGTAATGAATTATACCGATACTCTGAGATGACTCACATTGATCTGGGGTACAAAATCTCTATTTCACAAAAAGTTTGAAATCTTCCTCTTGCACTGGAACACTCATATCTGTGATTTCCCTTGTCATCACTTTTATACATCTGACTTGACAGTAGTTAGCTTGTAATATCCAGATGTGATACAAAGCACCTTTCAGAAAGAAAGGAGTACTTCAACTCACCAGAGCTGAATGCTGTATTTCTAAAGGTAACGGTTTAATTTTCAAACGTTGAGTTTGTTCATTTATGAGTAGAGTCTGAGCTGTATTCACTGGTGGGTGCTCATGAAGAATAAATGCAAAAAACCCTCAACTGAACCCCTACGGGTTTGCTTCAGATTTCTTCTGTTTTTCATTCTTTGGTGGGCTTAACTAAAGAATTTTAAAATATCTCTGATGAATAGTCATATCAGTATTTTTTTCCCCCAGGTTGATTATTTCTCTTATTTTTTCTTCTTTTCCAAAGCATCAGTGTCCTCTGCTTTTGTGTCTTGCTTGCTGAATTCTTGCTTCTGCTTCTAAAGAATATGAGTACTGGGTAGAAACTTGAATACTTTATTTTGTTTGTTTTAACTGTCTTTGTATTTTCAATTCTCTTCCTGTTTTTGTAGCCAGCTGTGATGGTAGGTGAATTTTGTCCTGGAGTCACACAAACCAGGGAGTCATCTTGCAGATTTCTTGCAGCTCTATACACACTTTAGGTATTACTTTTGTTGTTGTTGTTTGTGTGTGTGTTCAGGGTGAGATATTTTGTTCCTTCTCATTATTGCTTATGACAAGAAATGCTTTTGGCTTCTTTTAAAAGAGATCTTTTTGCTATTAAACTGCTCAAATAAGAGGATGAGGGAGTTGATTTGCAAATATCTGTTATCAGAGATTCGTGTAGGTTACAGTTATGGATGTGTAAGACACATTATCAGTGGTGAAATGGTATTTATAAACTATATTTCCGATTAAAATCCTTGTATGTCTATTAGCTTGTGTTTAGTAAATCATGATTAGGCAGAAGTGCTTACTACTGGTGTCAGCCAGATGGTAGGGCAGCCTGTATGACAGTTTATAACCAAGCTATTTCATTTTGCTTAGAAACTGTTCGGCTTTTTCTCCTTATCACCCTTTTGGGGAGATTTTGCTTTTCCCTTCACAGAAATTCCCTTATATGGGGGTGCCAGCACAGGGAGCTGTGGGACATGGCAAGTCCAGGTTCTGCCATTGGGAAACCTGGCAGAAGGACATCAAACAAACCCTCTGCCAACACCATACTGCCAGGTAGGGTATAGCAGGGTGGCAAGAAAACAGTTGTGGGAGAGAAAAGAAATACGTTCCTGTTATGAGTTGTGATCAGTGGTAGGATCTTTTACTCACTAAGAACACACACTGTTTTTATTGGAACAAACTTTATGTGTTTAGTTAATTTGGTGCTTAATTGATTTCTGGATAGGAGTTAAACTTTTTGAGATAGCAATTTCACATTTCCTTAAAAAATTGTTTAACAAAGTACAGCATTTGAACTAGATATCTATTGAGTTCTATGTATATAACGTTTTCATTAACAGAGAAAATTCCAGTCTGCTTCTATAGAATGATTTTTTTCCTAAAGTGCATTACCCCATAGTCCATATTTTCCGCTTATTTACTAAACTTCAAGGCAATGAATTGCTATTGATTACATTATTCAGCTATGAACTTGTTTTATTCCTTTAGAGCTCCAGAAAAGCCTGTTGGAAAGCAGCAGTGCTCCTGCTGCATTTATTCAAGCTTGAGCTGGTTCTTTCTGGACTCCTGTGAAATGGTGGTGCTGTGATACTTTGAAAAGCAAGGGAAAAGGGGAATCAGCTTTTAGCCTGTGATAAGAAAGCTACTGCAGAGTTGCATTTTGTTTCTCTGTTTCTTTTTATACTGAAATATGCACTCCTGGGTATAGAGCCATTTAACTTGAATCTTCTTTTCACGGAAAAAGCTACTTATATTTTCCTGTGAATTGCTCTCCATCTTCCATATCAAACTATTTCCAAGAACCCAGTGTTTACAGCTTCCATTTAGGATACAACTATGTACTCCTGCTGCAATCATCATTTGTATTGCACATCATTTGTCACCACTCTGCTCTTCTCTCTGTGTCATGTCAAACATAAACCATAGCTTTTCTCTTAGGGACTAACTGTCCTTCCTCTCAGTGCTGAAAGCTCTACTCCCGTCTCCAGTAACCATCTGGAAGCAGAAGTGCCAGACACCTTCATCCTGTTTTTAAGTTCTTGGGCAAGTACTTTTGTGCTGTCTTCTGTTGGCACAGGTACTTGAGAGCAAGTCCAGTGCTCTCCTCCATGGCTGTGAAGTGACGTCATTGCTCTCTTTCACATGCCTGATTGTAATTTTCCTTAAAACTCTCATGATACCTACCAGAAGCTTGACAAGAGCTGGGCTACCATGGGTTGGGCTGCCAGCAGGCTGACATCAGCAGTGATGCTGAGCACTGGTTTCTCCTTGTTTTGAGACCCTTGCCTATGTGTCTCTTTGCTTGCATTCAAATCCTAGAGCTTGGAGGCTGATGCTCTGTTTGCTTGTCTGGCTATGCAATGGGCTGTAATGTGCCACCAATATTTTCAGTATATAGGAATCAGAAAAGGCAATGATACGCCAGATTTCCTTTCAAAACAGGCAACACTGTTCTGGGTTCCCTTTTCAGCCTTGTAAGCTTGTGTGACCTCTGTCTATTTTATTAATAAACTTATGTTTGATTACTTTTATATGGGATATATTTATCAAATGCATACGATATAGACCTGGTACCTGAAATCTGTAGTGAAAAGTATTACTATTATTGAAAGTCTTGGTTTTGGCTGATATTAAATACAGACAAAACTTAAACAGAAAAATTCAGTTATTTTGTAATTACCTCTTCCTTGCACCGAATTTCTCAGTGCAAGAAGAAAATACTGAATTTATATATATTCAAGAAACAACTAGGGAACAGAAATTAAAACCGTCTCCTTACCCAAGATTTCAGAAGGGCCTAAAGAGACTGGTATGTGCTATTTTAAAATAAATTATAATATTTTTTTCAGTCCTATCCTTCACAAAAATGTTAGGCTTTTTCCAAAGACTTTTATGCTTATACCATCTAAATGTTAGTCAAACCCTTCAATAATTAAATACTGTTGGCTAGGAAAAAGATATTAATTATGCATCTCCTAGACCACAGAAAGAACCTATTTTGTCAGGCTACAAAATGATTTAGTATGCATAAAATTTAACATTTAATAATACCACAAAGAACATTTATTTTAAATGTTTCCATGTTTCAGTCCTGTCTGATTAATATTTAAATTTAGTGTACTGGTTATGCTCTTTTTTCTCTTATTCAGCGCAACTGAAGTTTTTTTGTTTAGCAGCTCTTGGTTGAAGCTTCAACAAATCATACAACAGAGTAAACAGGCTACTTAATGTAGACTTGAGGATCCTGGGGTACCTCAAAAGTAAGGTTTACAAGGAACAGTCTTGAGGAATTGTGCTGGTTTGAGCTAAAGTAGA
>NW_008658818.1:0-2910 GCF_000695815.1 Acanthisitta chloris
CGGGGGCAGTCGAGCTCTGCCGGGGGCACAGCCGCAGGCCGTGTCCCCCCCCGAGCTGCCCCGGGCCGTGTCCCGCGGGATCGGTGTCTCGGCGGGGGAGAGGGGAGTGGGTGGGCGGAAGGGTGGCAGTCCCGCTCCCCTCCCTCCTGACCCGGGCGTACAAAACTTGTCCGAGACTGTCTTGTTCCCTCATCTCTGGGAGCACATGTAGGGTGCTTTAATTGCCACATTTTCAAACCGAGGTAATGGTGGGGATGTCTTAGTAATTACCTTAATGAGATAACACCTTTCCTTCCCTGAACCTACTCATTATCACGCTTCTTGTTCAAATTCTAACTACAAAGAGCTATACTTGTAAAAAAAAAAAAAAAAAGAAAAGAAAAAAGGTGTGTGTGTGTGGGAGAGCTTGGAAATTTGTTGGAGGTCTCTGTTCCTTTGAAACAAGCACCTACCATGAACAGAGAACTTGAATCTTTAGCATATGAACAGAGAACTGTACTCAGTTCTGGGAAAGGTTGACTAGAAGTAAACTAAACATCTGGGGTACCCCTTAATTATTCTTGGTTGGAGTCTTTAGCCTGACCTGTAGGGATGTGAGGGTGTCAAAGTGATGAATTTTGAGATGTTGGGCTGTGAAGACGTGCAGCTGCAAGACTGATGGGTTTAGGAAGGGGATGGTAACAAGGTTAGCTGCATGTGAAGTGTGAATTGAGATTTTTGCAAAGAGACTGTGATTGCAGATGGGCATAATGTTGTACCCTTGCATGAAATCTTGCTATTATTGTATAATGGTCAGACAGAGTGTGAAATGACTTATTACTTTACTTTTATTCTTTAATGAAGTTGGGTAGGGAAGAAGAACTACCAGGAAATCGATAGTGGTGGTGCACAGAAACTATATAACAGGTGCTGATACATTAAATATTTATTTAGCTTTTTGTCACAAAACCCCTCCCAATTTTCTGAAATGCTATTTCAGAAAGCAAACAAAAATACTAGTGGATCTAAACTGTGAATAAGATGCACAGAATGAGTGTAATGTTTTCTTTTTTATCCTCACTTTCTTCAGTACATGTGAAGTGGGTGGGTTTTTTTGGAGGGGGCAGTGCAGTCTATACATCATCTATGTAAAATATGAGACAAAGGTATCTAGATCCAGGCTGTGCACACACGGTTTCTAGGCAGGTTTTGAGCTGTTCAACATGTATCTCTCTTCTAGGTCTTGATGCAGGCATGCAGTGATTTGTATACTGTTATGCCTCTGTGTAAATTCAAGTGGCTTTTTCTCCAGCTTGACATTGCAAATACTTCTTACTTTCATACCAAGTACAGGTGTCCACATGGGCAGTATCATTCTAAAAACGTGCAGGACGAGATCTGTCTCTGACTTTTGCTTAGCAATGTGTGGGTACATTTGGGCATCTGGGGTGGGTGGGCAGCTTAGCTGACATCATTTGTTTCACATGCAATCAGAGTAAGACACCTATTATGAGAATTTATGATTCAATTGTGCAGCTGCACTGATCTTGATGAATATGGAGTGAGGAAAAAGAATTGGAACTGCTCCCTCAGGATACTGTCCTTAAAAAGAGGATTTCCCAGGTGACCAACCTCAGGATGCCACTACAGAGAACAGTTTGGCAAATCCTTCACTCAGTGAGTTTTCTCTCTCTGCAAGCAGCTTCATCTCCCTGTTTGAATATACACAGTAGAGGTGCAGCTTCTTGTATACCTTCCCCTCTGGAAGGATACAGTCCAAGACTTGAAGAGCTTCTGAGCCAGCACCTATCCTGCACAGCCTTCCCCAGACCTTGTCCCCAGAGCCAGCACAACCCCTTGCTGAGATTCTGACTGTGAGTTTTTGCCCTATATTTTCTGTAGAGTCTGGCACTGTTACATTTTAATCTGAGGTCATGAAAAACAGGTAATGTGAAGCAAGCTTGGTAATAATTGCCTACCTCTTCTATATCAGCATATGGGGTAATAATGATGGCAGCATTGTGTGAAACAAAGAACACATCTGAGGCCTCATCTTTGTCCTTACAATTGTCTTTCAGATATCTTTGTCATATACTTGCTCCAACATCTGAGCAAGTACAGTGTTTTAGGCTTGAAGCCTGTTTCCACTGAGTTAACACCCTGTTGTAGGGTTGTCTCTCTCCTCTGGGAGAAGAAAAGTTCTCTGCAATATGCATGGGTTTGTTTAAAGCAGGATACTGACCCAATGAAACACTGTCCATGGAAGTGAAAAAGTGCACTGAGGGCAAAAGGACACGGCATAGCTCCCTCTCAGATTTACAGCCCAGTAGACTAGCAGGCATGTTGTAGCTTTAAATACTTTGGTTTCATTGTGTGTAGATCTAACAAGAAGAATTCCTGAAAGTTTTAAGGGCTGCCTGGTAAAAGTGATGATTCAGTGCTTGAGTATGTAGAAAGCTGGGATGCCATGGCAGACACTGCTACCCCAACACTGTGAAAGAAATGGACAGCTTCCCTCTAATTGCTCTAAAGCAGGACAGAGCAATGTGGAAAACAGAGTGTCAAAAAAGGTTGTTTTGGGGATTTGCACTAGTAATTTGGCTGGATTCTGTGGGTTCAAGTACCATCACTATCCTTATACAAAAATGATGTAGGTTTTATGCATTAGAAGTTCTGAAATAAGGTTGGATTAATATTTCATAAGAAACATGATGGGGTCTATGGGAAAAAGCAGCAAAGCATGTGGCTGCAATGAAGCCCCAGTATAGGCACTGGCAACTCAACCCATCATAGCAGTCTAATACATTACTGAACTTTTCTGCCTAAAACAATGAGAGGCAAGGTAAGCACACTGTCAACTTTTTATTTATTTCACTCTTCAGCGGTCTTTTTTTTTCTTTTTCCTTCCTTGTCCCCCTTTTTCCTTTCCCT
>NW_008658818.1:2934-5160 GCF_000695815.1 Acanthisitta chloris
TTTTGCTGAGCATTCAGCAGCATGCCCTGGGAGACCTGCTCACATCCTCTGGTGGCTGGTGGTGGCCATGGGCAGTCTGCCTTAACCAGCGTGCTGGTGCGTGGCTTGGGCAATGTAGCACAAAGTGTATGTTGCAAAGCTATGCCTCTTCCATGGAGACTAAGCTCATTACGGTACAGTATTCTAAAACATGCTTAACCTCCCCAGTCTTGGGTGTTGTATCCCAAATCTACTGCAGAGCATGAACACCCCAATTAGCACTTACAATGCACTGTTGACATTTCTCTGGGCCAGCCCAACAGGAATAATTAGATGTGATATCTAACACAAAGTCATTTTTTTTTCCCAGCAGAGGGTACACTGCAAAATGAAAGCAACATCCACTGCAACAGCACTTGGCCAGATTTGGCTTTAACATACAGTGTTATGTCTGCAGTGTAACTCAGCTGGCTTTTCCACTCATATGTTGTCTGTGTCCTGCCTGACTGCCATCAGTCTGACATGCTGGGATTAGTGCTGGGGCTAAAGCTCTGGGATGGGTTGCACAGGAAACCTGTCTTACACTGCATAGACTAGGGAAAGCTGCTGTATAGCACCCTGTAGGAACCTTTCCATTAGGAGATGCAATGTGCATGGAAACACTGGCTCAACATAAGATCTTCTCATGTTGGAAATGTTGGGCAGTGACTGCAAGGCTGATCTCTCCGTAGTTTCAACCTCCCATCCTGCTGCACACCAGAAGAAAGCTGAGCAGGCTGGGTTAGGGACTGGGCAAAGTGTTACTGACTGAACATTGTTTCCAGGATAGCAGTGGTGGGATTGTGTTATCATAAATCCCATACCAGCTAGCCAAAAAGCATGTGGAAAAATGCATGTGACAGTAAATAGAAAAGAGCTCTCTGCTGCAATGCAGCAGGCTGTCCTCTGACACCACTAATTACAGCAATGCATTGAAAACAGAAGTGTATGTAGGGAGTATTCCTACTTGGGTTTGCTACCATTTCTTGCCTACTTTCATGCATTGCAAACTGGAACTTGGAAAGAGCTTGGCAGAGTGAAGAGGATATAAAAATGATAATTTTTCATGTAATAGAGATCACATACAGATTTCCTTTGTAGTTCACAGCATTTCCATTCCAAGATGCTTGGAGAATTGAAGCATACAAATAGAGAAAATCTGCAAAGTGTTGTCAGGTATTATTTATGTATTATTATTTTTGTTGGAAAAGACATGTAAATATAAAGAATTAGAAAACGGAGCTACTAAAATAAATTATAATGGAACCCACAATAAATCTAACATGAGAATAAAAGTATAATGAGAACATATTTTCTTCAGCATAAATACAAATCCTGTCTGCATGCTAAAGCCCTATTAATTGGATAGTTACTACAGGAATAAATCTTTAAATGTGTAAAAAAAAATCTTTCTGCTCTGTGATGAAATATAAATATCACCAGATTTATTAAAGAAAAAATTCTGCTAAATGACTACTTCTCTTACATACTAATTTATGCTTATGCTGCATCTGAAAGAACTCACCCTGATGTGAATATCAGCTAAACGAAGGAAGCTGTAAAAGGAAAAGGTTTAATGTGCATGATGAGAAGTTGCTTATATCAGGCACAGCAGTTTTCAATGAAGTTTTGTATTATAAAATAGAGAAAAGGTGATAGTCTCTTAAGAGACATAATACTTATCCCATGAGTGACATAATAGTTCATAACTCACCAGAGAACAAGGCTCAAGTGAGTCATATATATTTTATGGCACAACTGGGATTAATACCATATTTCAGAAAGGCATGCATAACCTATTCTATTTATATGGAGAGATGGTTTAAAATTCACCCTCTTCCCTCACCCTGTTCTCTTACCCTTTGGAATCAACCTACAAGAGAGTGACTTGAAAAAAATGAGTGAGGACATTGGGCAAGAAACAGACAGGGTATCAAGATATTGCTAGAGCGTCACTGTTTGCCGGGAGCTGACCCGGTGCTGGCACTGCAATTGGAGATGCTGAGTTTCTTGCAACAGCTGCCCAGAGCCCCAGAGGAAGAGTCTAGTCCTGAGCAGGTGTGTGGTATGGTTGGTTTATTGGCTGGACTTGGTGTTTTAGTGGGAATGCAGGATATGCTGTCTTCATTCTCTGCTGCAGCCACTGTGGTGGAATTTAGTTTCCGCAAATTCCTTCTGCAAAGTCATGTGTTGCCACTGTCTTCAGCA
>NW_008658818.1:5170-22670 GCF_000695815.1 Acanthisitta chloris
ATGCGGGGAGAGATAGGCATCCCAGGTGGGTGCACACCTTACTCTTGCCTGTCAAAAAACAGGACATTTTGGGGCATATGCTGCTTTTCCATACCCCACAAATGGGGTCTCCAAAGACAGTAGATGTAGTGTTAAAGTCTTGTCTCAGGAAAATCCCATGTTTTACTCCATTAAAGACTTACTGCATTCTTTTGGATGGTTTCCTGGGAGAGATAGGCATCCCAGGTGGGTGCACACCTTACTCTTGCCTGTCAAAAAACAGGACATTTTGGGGCATATGCTGCTTTTCCATACCCCACAAATGGGGTCTCCAAAGACAGTAGATGTAGTGTTAAAGTCTTGTCTCAGGAAAATCCCATGTTTTACTCCATTAAAGACTTACTGCATTCTTTTGGATGGTTTCCTGAAATGTGGCCTAGAGCAGAAATTTAAATCACAAACTTGTTCCTTTCCTAAGGAAATGTGTCTCTTAAATTGTGTCTAAAGAGTTGGGACAGGTTAGTTCACCTCATCAGCAAAATCACTGGGAAAAACAGAAGCTGCTGAAGGTCTAGAGGCAGCATGTGGCAGTTTGGGGAATTCTTTTATTTGGGCTGGGGGATGCTGGCGAAGGACAAGGTGTCACTGGGAACCAAGCTGCTTGTGTCCAAGAGAGCTTTCAGTGTTTCTGACAAGACCTTACTCATACTCCTCCCATGTCAAGGGCCATTCCTCATCAGTAATCTCACCCATCAGATAAAAAAGCCTGGGATGAGCATTTTGCAGGAAAACCAATTCCCTCATCCCTGTTTGTGAAGAGGTTCTTTTGCGGCAGAGGGATATAAACTAGAATGGAGTACCTAAGTGCTGGAAGAAAGGATGTAATCTGGGGCAACTTTGCAGAGATGCATAGAAAGGTTTGGTCGGAGAAGGATTTGCTCTCAGCAGCCTCCTGTTGCTGAGGAGCCCTGGTCTAGCTGGGAGATTGATCCAGGTTCACAGAGTGGAACTGTGCACTGTGCATCATGGCCAAATGAGCTGAAGTGGGGAACCTGCCACCTCCATGGACCCATCACATCCATGTAGAAATCTGGGGCACCTTACATTGAGTGTCATGATAGTTTTTGTCTAGGTCTGTCCCCATGTTTTAAATCTACTGCTTACCCATACTGACCAGTCTGCCTGTAATGGGATGGAGCATGCAAGCATGTCTGAGGCAGCTCAGGAGCTCATGCCTTCCCTGGTGCCAGTGGTGGGGAAGCCTGGAAAGCAGCAGCAGCACTTCTGAGTCATGGGAAAGCTGGCTGAGGGGATCTGAGCCTCCTGCAGTGTCCTCTCTTTGGTTTTTTTTTTTACTTCTTCATGTAATAAAGGGCTTGAGATTTGGCCCAGACTCCCCAGGACCACTTTTTATATCTTTTGTTCTATAGAGGTCATAGCAGAAGCTGCAATACCTGGGAGGAAGGTGTTACCTGCCATGTTAGAAAGACCTCAGTGAACAACCAGCTGCTTCCCACCTCCTCTGGGGAGGAGCATGGGCACCTAAAGAGTTGGGTGTGCCCTTGGCACTGAGAACCTTCCCTTGCCCTTGAGTTGGGCAGCTTGTACAGATTGGAAAGACCAATAATTAAATCTGCTGCTTTATCAAAAGAAGGGGACTCGAAAGGTCTCTTTGCTTCTTTTATTGCTCTCAGTTTTGCATAAACTAACCAGCTTAACCATGAAGTATTGTCATCTTTGAGGCATCTCTTTCTTTGCTAGTTCTCCTGGCAAAGTGGGGTTTGTGAGCTTTTTTAAACTGGCCTGGAGGGGCTGATTCACTAGAATTTTAATCTCTGATGAAAATCTTACAGTGTCTTTTAAAAGGAATTTAAACAAATATTTCCTTCATGATCCTGCACATAAATAATGGTAAATAATATTTCAAAGGGCTATCTTTGTTTGAGCTACTGGTATTGGAGAGGTATCTTTTGTAATAAACTACTACTGCATGTATAATAACGATATGCTTAAATGATACATAACCACCATTTTCCAAGTACTCTTAGCAGAAAGCATTTTATACCACATGGTTGTTTTATTGTGCACATTACTGTGATTGTTACAAACCCTTGCCAATGAATGACAAATTTACATACACATCATGTCAGCCGGCAATATTTTGCAGCCTTAATTGCTTTAGCTTCAGGCATTCTGTGTCAAAATAGAGTGTTTTACGTCCTGCAAGTTGCTCTGTTTCTTTGCAACAGTTAAATTATTCTGTAATTTGCCTGTTTTCCTTCTAATGCATTGTCCATTAAGTCATTTAATTATTTATGATGTAAAGTGTATGATGCAACCTTAAACAGCATTTAAAACTATCTTGAGGTGTTTCAGTTGTTATGGCAGAAAGGCCAAAAGTCTTAAAATGCGTTCATTCAAACATTTTTCTAATAGCTTTTTGCCTGCTGTAAGAACAACTTTATCTGTATTTATCTAACCAAGTTTGGCTGGTGAAGTTCAAGGCTGCAATTCCTGAGCAGAGCAGCCAGCGTGGAGAGGAGGTGCAGGGGGAAAAGCTGTCAGCAGAACCTGCTGGGGCAGGAGCCAACTTTGGAGCCAATGCTGCAAATGCTTCTGTACACTCATCATCCCTTACTCGTGTGAATACCCTTTAATTGTGGAGTAGTCCCTGTGACAGTAGTGTGTGAGTAGAGTCTACAGGACTAGGTTTTTATGTGTTGCAGAAGGCCTTTCATGTTTGCCACCAAACTCCCAGTGAGAAGTGAGGCAAGCAGGAACTGTAACTAAACCGGGAATGAAAACCCTCCCTCTGTTCATCCACTTCTACTCCTCCACTGCTCTGATCTGCTGTGTGCAGTCTCCAAGGGCTTCATGCTAGAGCAAAAATTAGTGCCCAAATCATGTGGCCAACCAAAAGTAATATGAGTGCAGAGTATTTAGTTAGTCTGGTCTGAAGGTGGTTGCTCAGCTTGGTGCCTTGGTGGCCAACATTCTCCTTTGGGTGAGTTCATTCTAGAAAAGCTCTTAGGACAGACAGTTCTGGGCAGTTGCCATATTTCATCTTGTGTGTCAGGGGTGGAGGAGCTGGAAGTGATTTTCAGAAGCATAAATAGGAAGGCTTGTAGATTGAAGGTGGTTTAACTGAACACTTAGAAATTTTCTTACAGAAAAATAAAGTAATTTATTTCAGATTGATTGCTAGAAAATGATCAACAGGTAAATAAATAGTCTGCTATGCTCAGGGCTGTTTTTCTGGACTGACTTACAACTCAAGTAAGTTGAAAGACCATTGCAAGCAGGAGCCCAGACCTGATCTGGCAAGCATTTGAGATGCCTGGTTTGTCTCCACATGTTGAATGGGAGATGAATGGACATTACACCCTTACACATCCATTGTGTACTATTTCTAGTAGTTTTGTACTCTACTTGTAATATCTCATCCAGACATTGTTTATGTTGGCTTCTTCTGGTTTCTAAGATTTGCAGTACCTGAAAGATATCTCTGAGAAAGAGGTGCTAGTGTCTGGCTGGTCAGTGCCCTCTCACATGTCCTCAGACCATGTCTCCTCTGAGGGGTTTCATCTCTGTTTCCTGACAGGTGTCTCTGCTTCTGCCTATTCCATTCCTGTGAAAGCAAGACCCTGAGCTGGTAGTGTATTCAACTTACAAACTTCCTCAAGGCCTGGAAACCATGGAACCACATAGGTATATACTTGGCTTAATCTATTCCCAGTGAGAAATTGCTGATGGGTGGCGCCTTGGAGAAATCCCTTTGCATAATTAGAGCTGCACACACTATTTGCTAAGGGAGCAGAAGGAGAAATTTGCTGATTTGCCAGTGAGGCTCTCAATTCCTGTTTTCACATTTAGGTTTCTGTCTTTCCCACCCCTGAAGTTCCCAATTTGGCTTGAATACATTTCGAATTATAACAAATATCCTGATACTCACACCCCATGAATGAGGGCAGAAGGCAGGGGGCAACTCTTGGCTATGTTCCTGTACTGAATTTAATTTTTCATTGATAATTAGACTCTCAGAGCCACCTGATATTTTTGACCAGCAGGAAACAAAGGCCCACTGATTGACTCCAGGGATAGATGCAAGCATCCCCCACTGTGCTCACACAGCAGCTTCACAAAGACTCAAAACAAGAGCTGTGGCAAATTGGCTCATCCGGCAAGTTTTGACTGGCCCATGGCGTACAAGTAGTAAATTGAGAACTGATATTTCTGAGAATTATTTATTAGCAAAGCCCAGTGTCTCACTCCCCTTGTAGTTATTCTTTGCAAACAGCTTTTTACCAGTTTGGATGAGCAAACTACAGCACTTCATTATTTTTCTTTTATTCGGGTAATTATTAAAAGACAGCCAAGCTCTGTTCAGACTGGCAGCAGTCTGCATCTGTACCCAGCTGGACTGATACCTTAACAGTTAGGCATTATGTGTTTAATTGTATAAAAAGATAATGGGATGCATTTGCAGGAATTTATTGCAATGCAAACAATAAAAGATTATTATTTTGAGATTCATTTCTGGTGCTTTTTGTGTTGTTAAAATTCTAAATAAAGGTGTCATGGTGACAGTTTCTAGTGGAGTGACCAGTTGTAAGCATTTAGTACAAAGAAGGTGTGAAAATACTAGACTGAGACCAGTTAGCAGAAATCAGAGTTATACATGCTGAGACCTGCAGTGTTAAACCAAATCTGAGTAAGTCATAGATGGGGATTGATAACTCCTATTGTTTCATTTCTTATTTATTTATTTATTTTTAAATTAAACTAACAGGATGATGTACAGGAAGATAAAACAGTGGCTGTTTTTCATTAGCTGTATTTTCCCCAGCAGCACTCTTCTTAGGTAAGTTGAAAACAGAATGCTGCTGCCAGGGTCACATGAAACAGGAGAAAATAGTTCCTGTCCTCCATTATGGAAATTCTGTGTAAAGGGTAGAACAGCTATTAGTATTTTGCAATAATATTCCCTAAACAGCAAATAACATCTATGTTGGCAAGGCTGTGGTTTGCTGGAAACAGCACCTTAATGTCCCTTTTGAAGTGAGGGGCCAAAACTGAACGCAGCACTCCAGGTGTGGCCACATCAATGCTGACTACAGTGAGATGATCACTTCCCTAGTCCTGCTGGCCACACTATTCTTGATACGGTCCAAGATGCCATTGGCCTTCTTGGCCACCTGTGCACACTGTTGGCTCATATTGAGCCACTGTCAACCACCACTCCCAAGTCTTTTATGATAAACAACTCTTGAGCCACTCCCCCCACAGCCTGTGGTGCTGCATGGGGCTGTCATGTCCCAAGTGCAGGACATAGCACTTCACCTTATGGATCCTCATGCAGTTGTCCTCAGCTCATTGATCAAGCTGGTCCAGGTCTCTCTGCAGAGCTTTCCTACCTTCAGGCAGATTGACACTCCCACCCAACTTAGTGTTGTCTGCAAATTTACTGAGGGTGCACTCAATCCCCATGTCCAGATCGCCAGCAAAGGTGTTAAACAGGACCAGCCCCAATACTGAGCCCTGAGGAGCACCACTAGTGAAGTTATGAAGTTACCCTTCAGTCTGGAGCTGGTAAGAGGCACAGGTTGATCAATATCAGCTCCTGAGACTGGGGGCCAAGCCAGGGACCAGGTAACAGCTTGTGGCCTTCAGTGTGATTGGAGCAAATGCTCCCTGCAGGACTGTTGATGCTTTTCTGCAACCAGAAGTTAAATTTAGGTTATCCTTATGGGGCTGCATGCAGCAGTTGCGCTGAGATGGCTGTGTGACACATGATAGTGAGACCACACAGGTACTGTGACTGCTGTCCCCTAGCAGCATTGTTTTATCCTTTCAGCCTTGGACAAAACAACACAATTATGGGAACTAAAGATGCTGTCTTTGATGATGAGAAATTCCTTTACAGCCTTGATTCTGAATACATTTGAACATGTTGCCTACAAGATGTAGACAGAAATGAGCTGTGCATTTAACTGGAGCAGTTGTGTATTCTGTTGGTGTCACTCAAGTAAAGTGAAGCTTGGCAAACTATAAATGCCTCTATTTAATAGTAACAAAAAGGTACCTCATCCTCACAGAGTTTTTCCAGTCCCATCATTTGTTTGCATTGATGTTAAGACAGACCCTGGGCAAGTTGAGGCATCCTCAGCCCCTGAAGGGGCTCAGCTTTCTACCAGGGGAAGGTTTCTGGTGTACGAGGGGAACCTGGTCTACCTTTGCCCAGCAAGTCCTGCATGGCTGGCTCTGCCGTGCAGGCCTCCTGCAACATCCCATCGGTGCTCATCGCCCACAAGCAGTGTTTGGGAAACCCATGTGCAGTAAAGTCTTTCTGCAACTGTGGGGCCTGCTGAGCCCTTACACAGGTAGACAAGTACAAGCCCTTAGTTTTGTACTCGCTGTGTTTTTGGTACAATAAGCCACCAGTTTATTGGTTCTGTAAAAATAATGGCCAAATTATTCCCACCAACTGAATTTCCATGGGATGAATTTGGCACCACACCTGGGATGTACCTGGATTTAGTTGCGCTGGGCACTGCTATGGCCCTTCTCCAGCACAAGCAATTGTGGTTCCATAGATTTCCTCCTCAAGTGGCCTGTGTTTCTGGTAAAGAAAGGAATTTGGTCCATGCAGGGCTTAAGACCAGGGCAGAGTAACTGTGCAGAGATCAATTCTTTGAGGACAATTAATAGCAAAATACACAGGGCATATGGGCCATGACTATGTCATTTGCTGAATATATCCAACCTCCTTGAAGTGGAAAACTGCCCTGATTTGACAGAGTAAAGAAATAACATAAAAGTGGAAGGACAGTTGTGGTCCAGTTGTCAGAGAGACTCCAAATTAATGTTGAACATTTGAATTGGAGTGAAGTGAAATATCTCAGGCACATAATCTGCTCATTAAAAACGCCCCTTTCTGATGGCTGAAACTGAAATCTTCAGATGGTTTCAGATAGACTAAATAGACAAAATTAAATAATAAAACAGATTTTTGAAATTTTTTGAAGTTAAAGTTCTGATTTTTTAGATCTAAGGTCATGTTCTGACACCAGATGTGGCTAAATACAACTAAACCAGTCATAAGCACAAAATATTTATTTCTCCTTGTTATGAAACCCAAATACTTTTATTTCTTGTCAACTCAAAATGAAAGGTTATTTTTTTCAGTTTAGCCACTGAACTGAGGATTCAATTATTTGCATACCTCCAGTTGTAAGACATTCTAATATTTATCTTGCTGCCGTTGCTGCTGGAGACACAAGAATTATCTGCTGCTCTGGTAGGGAAACAGAATTAAAAAAAACCTGAACATGTAGGTCCATTATTTCCGTTTCACAATAATTATGCAGTGTGTTAAACAATGTACACTTCCATCTCATGCAAAGCCTGCTACCTGGAAATACACAATTACCATAATACCTTGCTGGTTAGACATACGGTGAGACTATGATTATGCAGAGTGTTGGAAGAACTTTATGTATAAAATTATTCTCGAGGAGAAGGGGGGGAAAAAACCCACTAAGTAAAAAGCTAAGCCAGCACATTATCTAATTCTCAATGTAAAATAATGCAGAAGTGCGGAAGATGAACATCTGATTTGTCACATCTGATACACTAATGTTTTATCCAAAAGGAAGAACACATTGTAACATGCTCATTCATCTGCATAAACACCACCTGGCCCTTTACAGGCACCTACTCAAGTAACAAAAGTTAATGGCAGCCCATTTGTAGCCATTTCACTGGTAGAGATGGAAAGGGTTGGGTTTTTTTCTTTTTAAAGTCACATATTTACACGAGTGTCTGTTGAGGAACAGCTTCCTTCTCAATGCTTGTTTTGAAACATCATTCTCAGTGACTGTAAATTAAGGCAATTTTAAAGAAATGTTAGAAAATATTATTTAAAGCCTGTAGTGAGCATGCTCACACACAGACAAATACACACACACAGACACAGACACACACACACACACATAATGCATGTCTAAATACATGCACACACAGAGTTTCTAACCCCTGGCCATCCACTGTGTAGGGGACACACCAAAGGACTGCGCAAATCTATATTTACCCAAAAGTGCTGCTCTGGTCATGATCTTAACAGCAGCTAGATATAATTTCTAATGTATGGTTGGGGATGAAGCAGATTTGTTGCTTGTTATTTTTTTTAACTGGAGCATCGTGGTGGCATGCTTCAGTAAACATGCCTTTGTGCTACATTACACATATGTGTATATCATCACTTTGCTTTCAGACTAAAATAAAACCTGGGCAACCAATTCACTAAAATGCTGTGCACCAGCTCTGCTGCCTTCACAGCAAATGTAGGTGGGAAGGTGTGAAAGCCAAAATAAATAGGTGAATTATACAGCTATGAAAAGGGGCGTTTTTTCCCTTGTGAACTGCCTAGGTCTGGCTGAGTTTGACAGCAGCAGTTAGGAGCAGTCCTGCAGGAGGTGCAGCAGGACCTAAGCAGGCCTTATTCTGGGTGGGATTGGGTGAGGTAATCTGCAGCAGCAATTTCCAGTCCAAATTGTCCCACAGTTTTGTATGCAGCTTCCCCATGGACCTCTTGGCTAAAGGAGTGTCTTCCCCAGCTCTGGGGTGTTGCTGGAGCTCTTGGATTATGGTGGTTGTTTCCAGGTATGTGGTGGAGTGACTCAGTGTGGGGCTGGCCAGCCTTAGATGGCAGCTTTGGGGGAAGGAAGGCTGGAAGTCCTTGTAACCACTAACGAGGGACTTGCCTAGGGACTTCAAGGATCTGGAGAACAGCTGTGGCTGGTGCATTTGAGGAAGTCCATGTACACATGGGATTTGCCCAGGTGCTAAGCTGGAGGCTTTAGAGAAGAGTGGGAGCAAGACTTGGAGAGCTGGACCTCCACACCCCTCACCAGGAAGGCCAGTAAGCTGCAAGAGTAGGATCCTTAAACCAAGGCAAGCTCACATCAAGGCACTGAGGGCACAAACAGTCCTTAATGCCCCTGGCCAATCCCTGGGGTTCCCACCCACAACCTGCCACTGACCCAGGAGCCCTAAATCACAGAGCTCTCTACACACACTCAGGTAATCCACTAACTAAAGCAGGTCAACATGAAGCTGTAGGGGTTAAACAGCAAGGTTGTCCTTGTTCCTGTGTTGTCTTTTTCTTCTTTTTTTTTTTTTTGCGTCAAGTAAGACTCTGTATTTATCAAAATTGTGATCTGTGCAAGTGTCTCATTGACAATTTGGACCTTAGCCTGCACCCTTGCTACCCTCAACCCAAGGGATTCCAAAAGTTTAGATGCCATTTGAACTAGTTTCCTGAAATCAATTTGACTTTTATGCTCTGAGTGTATGTGGATTCTCAGTCACATGCAGAAGTCCTGTAAGTAGCAAAGAGAACACTGCTGCTCTGATTCTCTGCATACCTTGATAGAAAGAAAGGCTGTTTCTCAAAGTGCCATCATACATGTGCATAGGGGTATAAACTGAGTCCAGAGTACATCATAGATACATGTATATTTGAAATAAAAATCTCCCTGTTAGCCCAGTCTGCTGAAGAAAGGAGAATGTCAAGAGAATACTTATCTTTTTTGCCTGCGAGGGAAAACAGATCTGAGATCAATGGGAGTCCTCAAAGTTAAGTTGAGAGGGTCCCTTTAAGAGTAAGAGTAATCAATGTTCTGGATTTTTTTGCCTCTTTTCTTTCCCCCCAAGGGGAAAATAACTTTGTTTGCTTTTTGCTTTTTTCTTTTCCAAAGAATGCCATTAGTTCTCTCATTATTTCATTTTTTAACATTATATTCTATCAGAAATAATTATTCCTGTTGTAACAGAGTGTCTGCAGTACTTTACAGAGGAGCCATGTAGCTCCTGCCCCAGAAAGTCACCTTGCCTATCTTGGGAGGAAGGGAGCCTGCTTTGCCAGCTAAGCAGAGGGCGGGGATGCCAAGGGCTCTTTCAGGTGAGGCAAGGCAGGGAGTGACTGTGTAATGAGGATTATTTCTTCTTTTTGATGAAGGAGGGGAACTCTGAAATTATGGTAGCACCTTTGGATGCTGGCACAGGCAGTCTGCCACAAAGGTCTGCCAAGCAGAGAGCCAGTTGAGTCAGGGAGAATGAAGATGGCCTCATACTGCAGAGGTAAGAAGGGGCCTTATCCTGCATTCCTTCTGCTGGCTCTGCCTCCAGCAAGGTTTTAAAACAAATGCATCTTTTAAGTGCCAGGTACTTGGGCTCTCCAAAGCACGTTTAGGGTTTTGGCGTCCTCACACACCTGTGTACCTTCTGAAATCTCTCTATTAATGTTGTAACCAAAACCATGTGAGAATTGAGCCCACGTCTCCCAGGACCCACAACTAAAACCTGTGAGATGCAGCACCTTGCTGGTGAACATGGCACTGGTGGCATGATTTGCTTCTCTCTGCAGATCCCAGGCTGTGCACCACCACCCCCCCTTTTCTTTCTCCCCTGTCCAAGTTAGTGACAGACAGCCTTAATACACCTGGCTGGGACATTGAACTGTCTCCCAGCTTTGTAGCTGAAGTCTCAGGCTTGTGACTGTTTCTTGAATCCACAGTAAAAGCAAAGCACTGGCAAAGCCCAGCTCCTAACTGGAGTGGTGCAGAGAGCACCATGGCTGGAGCAGGAGCACTGCTGTGGTGGTGGCTGAACACACTTTGAGCTTTGCCTAGTAATAAGCAGCTTCATTTGGACACACTCATGAATGCAGATATGGGCACACGTTTGCGCACTGGCTTTACAGAAAATCTTGGATTACTACTCTTTGCTAATGAGTAGACTATGTCCAAAGAGTGTATAACTCCATTTTTCAGAATTGTCAAATTTTGCTGTTAAGTGTGAAAAGTGATTTTGTTTTCCAAAACCAGTGATGTTTTTAGCAGATATCTGCTGCAAATGTGAGCCTGGTTATTTTATGTCCCTTGTGCACCTGTAACATTGAAATAATCCAGCCTGTGGCATTAGTTCAGAATCTAGCCTACTGATCTCTCATTAGAATTTATTTGGTAAGGAATATAAGATGTTATATATATGAAGGCAAAACCCATGGCTGAGCACTTTCCCCGTTCTGCTCCTTAGAGCTGAAATAGCAGCTCTATAGTCCACGAGTGAAAATAGACTATTATGCACAGCAAGTCATACGTGCTTATCTTCTGGATTTAAGTGGATTAAATAAGGTGTTATTTACAAGGAAATAATGTTTTTGAAATTACTGGAACTTAGAGAAAGCTCTTTCTTTGCAGCCCTGTGTATAAGCTTTCCATCAAGAAATGCTGATGGATTGTTATGTTTCAGCTGGTATAACTGCTGTCTTTCTGGAACAAAGGAGCAATTAGAAATGATTTGTTATAAAAGCCTCTTTCCTTCTGTTATAAGAGCCTTTGTCTTTTGCTGACCCTTTTGAAAGTTGCAGTTTTGCAAAAAAACCTTGAGAGAAGGAGGCTTTCTTGTCTTTAATCTAAGAGCAAAGTAAGAGTCTAAGTAACTGTCTATGGTCCCACTTTAATCAAGTTAATGCAGCCTGCTAGACTACAGGCTTTGCTTAGTACAAAGAGACACTCAGATGTAAGCTCATGAGTGGATACTTTCACAGGGCATTCGACTAAAAAACAGCTCTATGAGATAAGAGATCAGGTCCAAGAGCAGTCAATGACATGGCATACAGGAGATTGATAGGGGCTGGGAAGGATGCTGGGGTGTTGTGTAGGAGAGGTGTAGTGGCAAAAGCCAGCTGGGCCCTCTCTCTGGCATAATTTCCTTTATAAGGTGCTTGTGAAAAAGAAGTGCACCGTGATGGACCTTTGTTTAGTTCAAAGGTTTTTACCTCTTTATTCTAAAGCCCCATTGTGAATTCACAGGGCTTAAAATATGTATCACTGTCCCTTTCATTTTATCCTTCTGAAAGAAATCAAAGGGAAATAAAAAAAAGTTTTTTTCCAATGAGCCTAGTCTGTTTGAAATTGTGTGCTGTTTGTACATATGATGTCTCCATATTGTGTGTTCAGGAGAATCTTTTTGAATTTTGTATACAAGTTAGACATTATACTTAAAAAAAAAGTGTGGGATTAAAAAAAAATTCCAGGTAACTCCTACATGAGTAAAGTGCTCTTTCTACTCTGCTCCCAAAAGAGAAACTTTAAAATACATTTTAAAAGAAATATCACAAAAACTTTCTATTCTTCCATTACAGCATCATTCTCTTTTTTTTTTTTTGTCCCTGCACTATAAAAATTGTGGACATTCACTTGACATTTCTTTAATTACTGTAATCCTTCATCTGTTTTTATCAGCTCTTAATGTATAAAACAACACCATTTAAACATAAATACATCTTTCTGCTTTCCAGAATCTTAGCCTAGGCAGAAGGATCAACAAATAAGACTGAATGCATAATAAAATCCACAGGGTTTATTTCTGCTTCTTTCCACAAATAATAAATACAGTAGTGCAGCTGCATTACTCCACATCATATGCAAAAGAATTTTGTCATGATTGTTACTAATTGTTTGAGGATACCTCGCTTGCTGCTGTGGGCATATTTTTAATTTAGAGTGAGAGAATTGTGTGCTTTCTCTATTTGCAGGGCACTCGGTGTTCTCTGCTGACATATGATATGTAGTTTAAATTCTATCTTTTATCCGCTCAATACATTTAAGGCATAATCTCAGTGATTGACAGTTCTCATGAAAAAAATGAAATGATCTGGTTTTACTGTGAAGACAGAATAATCTGTTAACAGAGCAAAAATATTGGTGACACTACAGTGTTTCCAAAGGAAATATTTTGTGCATCATCCTGGAATGTGAATCAAAACAATCATGACAGGTGAATGAAAAGAAGAAAATTAAGATATAGCTACAAACAAAAGCAGCATTAATAATTCAGGTAAATAAACTTCAGTATACAGAAAGGAAGCATGCTGTCAAGGTGATGGAGAATGTTTCCTGAAGTACAGCACATCTAGGCAGTAGAAAAATATATAGTGGTTTTATGTTTTACATTTCCACAAGGACTTTTTGTATCCCTAATTTCACTCCCCTTGTTATGTTTTCCCAGTTAATATTATTGAGTGTGGTCCATAAGCTAAACCCAGTTAAGTGGGTTTGGCTTTTAGTATGGTGAACTTCATTACAAATTTAAGTACAGAGGATGGTTGTGCTGCAAGTGGGATGGGTGTCTATCTTCCTCTTTAATATACTGCAATTTATTGATATTCAGCTTTAATTGGCATGCAACACTGCCTTCTCTGCCTAGCTAGCTCTGCTCTTCTGGCTCTGGGAAGGACTTGAGTCCTCTGCTGGGATCTTTCAGCAACATTTTAATATTCATGGAAATTTATTTTTAATTAGCCAGTGCAGTTGGGCCCAAATTCCACCCAGATGCAGGCAGGCTCACCAGTGATGCTGGTGTGCTGGGGGGCACTGTATCAGGTTGCTTCTGCTGCTGTCCCACACTGCCTTGTCTTGAGGGATGTTTACCTGCAGTGGAGACCTTCACCACCAGCAGGGTTTCCAGTCCTGCTGACCTAGCTGGGGAATGGGGCAGCCAGGTAACTCTGCAAGGACAGGTATTTGGATGTCCTGGCAAGCAGCTACAGCTTCCCTTGCTCTGAGGAAGACAGTGAAGACCACCTGTCTTCATCCCCCTCCTGAGGGGTGGACTTTAGTGGTAGGAGTTACCTCTACTGGAGTTCAGCATCTGGGAGTCTCAATTGTGACTGCCATGAGCAACTTTGGGGCATGAGAGAGAATGATTCCCCCCACTCCCTAATCTATGTGAAATTATTTTATTTTGTTTTACTTCTATCCACTTTTCAATCACAACTAATGTCAGGTTTTCTTCTGGTAGCTCCATTGCTGTTCCTTCCTAAAGCTCATACTCTTGGAAACCACACCTGGAGTAATTGAATACTTCAATAACAGCTATGCCTTTAGTTGTAGTATTTCCTTTTATATTCTCATTGAGGGCAGCAAGCAGTAAAGACCCATGATTCCCCTAGATTTTAAGTGACAGCATATAGTCTTACAAAATGCATTGAATATCAGTGGTGTAAGAAAAAAAATAAACCCACAAACTGCATGAGAAAAAACAAATTGTACATATGACTTCAGTGCAAACTCGACTGTTTCAGTGTTTATAAATATTCCTCTGTGGAGAGAAGTGTTTGTATTATAATAATTATGCATTAGTGCCTCATTAGTAGGGGGTAACATCCACGCTGTTTCTTTTTCCTCTAGTGTATTTTTGATAAGTTAACGTTTTAAAAATTCTTATTTAATGTAACCGAGAGAACGTGTGTACTCATGCGTATGTGTGTGAGCATCCCCCATGGGCAGGGGAATGGCACTGCAGTCTGCTCATGATCCATCCTGGAGTGAGCTGCCAGGGCTGGGTAATGAGTTATCCATGGGCCTGTAACACGTATGAAATGCTGCTGTGAGTCACTTTGGTTAACTTGGTTGGGGGTCCTGGAGACCATACCATTAGCATGCACGGCCCTGTGTGGGTGTGTGGCAGCTCACAGCTCCTCATGTGTTGGCCAGCAGAAAGTGGAGTATGGAGGGTGTCTGGTGGAGCATGGCCATGGCCTTGGTGGCCTTTGTGTGCACAGAGACTTGCGTGTGATAGACTTGACTTGGTCTTTGTCATGGCTAACTAGCTCATTGTACTATCCAAGCACTGTTGAATGATTTGATGATGAAATGATTGTATTTTTCTGGATGCTGATTTTTAATAGCACTTGAGATATCAAGTGTTTTGTGAAGGGGAGACTGTGGTGGTGTATATACTTTTAATCCATCACAGCCCTGTGAGTTTTACTAAGGGCCAGGAAAGGATACCTTAACATACCATTTCATCTTTTTTTTCACTTTGCTAAATAATAAAAGCTGACTAAGTGTCTTTGCAACTTTGTTTGTGACAGAGGCTTGTGCCTGCATATGAACCATATTAATCCTGGGGAGAGATCCAAGATAATGAAGGAATGAAACACTTTTGAGACTTTCATGCTACTAGAATTATAATTACATTATAGAAAGGAAATTAGTGCTAACCTGAAAGGAGCAACTCCACTGTACATTTTACCCCATCATTAATTTTCTTTGTGCCCTCTGAGTTAAGATGGCAGTTTGTAGAATTGCAGAGCATGGAGATGCTTAACTAACCTTTTCTGTTTACAGAAAGCAAATTGTCTTTGGAGCAAATCGCCTTCACACTGTTTAGAATGACAAAATAGTACATCAAGGGAAATATACTAATTGATGGCTTTCTAAATAAAGCATGAGCATAGAGTTATACTAAATTGGTTGTCTTGTGCCTCAAATTAATCTCTTCATTATATGGCACTAGGCTGAGTATTTTGTGTTTCAATCCATCTTTTAGAACAGCATTTGATTAATCAACTTAATGATGACAGTTTTTAGCTTGTGACAAATGATACATTTATGCAGGCAATGTTTCAGATGATCCATGCTATTGTAAGCAAAAAGAGAAGAAACATCAATTTAGAAGATTAGATTATTATGCCATGTTTTATACTCTCTATAGTTTCTCTAATGAAAAAAGTGAGGTTTAGGTTATAAGTAGACTGTCACCTGAAACTAATACTGTATATATAAGCTTTATTTAATATTATCTGCCTTTCCCTAGTAAATACTTCGCTGAAGAAATAATGTTAACTGTGTGCTCACTCAAATGGCAATGGGAGCTTAATCAAAAAAGAAATCATTGCAGTTGATAATGTGATCACGTGACTTTGTTTTAAAAAGTTAAAACATTGTTAGCAATATCTTCATGTGTTGCACTAGACATAAACTAATTCTTCTTCATATGTAAACAGAAACTGAACCTATTTTATAAGGTGAGAAATCAGGCAATGAAACCTGAGCAGTAACAACTGAGGTGCACCAGCCTCCACGCCAGAGTCCCTGTGGGAGATGCAAATCACCTCCTCAGAGGTGGATGACAGGGCATGTCATCACCAGCACAGAAAGACTCCCAAACCATATCTGGTTCCTTTCACCTTAGTGTAACGTGGAGGGACATAGCTGCTTCAGGGGAGCAGTTTTTTGTAGGACTGAACTTTTGTTTTGTGCTTGATGGTGTAAAATGGTGTTCGTATACAATGCTTCCATTGCCAATAGGGACAAGTATTTCAGAATTTCCTCACTGTTTCAGAAAGGGTTTTATTCCTATGAAGTTTGTGTAGTCTGCCATCCTGAATATACTTGGTAAGTCATGTTTAATATTGCACTAATCCCCCCCTGATTTTACTAGCTATGTGAAATAGTAATCTCAGAAACTTCCAAAAAGTGAGATACAGACATAACCTACAAATTCAGTCCATTAGTCTTTAGCCAAATAAATTTTTCCTAATGGGAAACATTCTTCATATTGTGATACCAAAATTATTGTCTTTAAAGTCATTAAAGTCCAGGTATCCTATGAACAATCCTTTCAGGTAACAGGCCATTGCTGTTTGAACCTGCCAGTTTCATCACTGGCAAAATGCCTGCTCTTAAAAATGTATAAATATTTAATAGACATCAGCAGATCAGTGAAGAACAAATATCCACAGGTGTGTCAGAAGTAATGCTAGTAATAGAAGCACAACTGCTCCAAGGGCCTTTCCAGCACCTTCCTCTTGCCCTGAGTGGGCCAGGGTTGTAAGTCACTGGCAGGCTACAGAGCTGGTGTGGGCAAAGAAAAAGTACTAAAGAAATTTTTTTTCTAGTCCTGACTGGCCACAAAACCAGCACACTGTCATGTTGCAGTTGTCTCCTTCACTCTGGAAACAAACCTACCCAGGTATCAGTCCCACCTGAGGTTTCCTATTTGCCTCAGTGATTTACTCCCCAGGGCAATAAATGACACAGGCTCCTCTTCTGTACCGTACTGCCACTCAACTGCCCCTTTCTCCTCTCCTTTGTGCACCCCATGTCAGTCTGTGCATCTCTCCCCTTTGCATGGGGAAGGATGAGGCTGCTTGGGGATGCCCTGCAAGGACCATCTCAGCTCAGGCTCTTTCTAGAAATGGCACTGCTGGTACATCTGAACTGGTCGGGGTTCTGATGCTGGTTTGTATGGGTTGGTTTGACTCCTGATGGTGTCAGAGCAGGCACAGAGTTCACCAACTTGAATAAGTCATCATTTGGTCATCTGTGTCTGCAGGTAGAGGACTGTATAATCTGTAGTTCTTGTAAACAAAGGTAGCAAAGTAAAATAGTGCAGTGAAAGCAAGTGGAGTGTGAGATTGCTGTAGTGGTGTGATGCTGTGCTGCCTCCCTGCTTCTCTGCGCTAGGGTATTGTAAGAATTTCATTAATGTAATTCCTAAGAAAGCAAAATGCAGTGATGTTGATTAACTGGATTATATTTTCCTTAGATAAGAGATTATAAAAAATAAATGCTAATAAAGTAATATGGCACAATGTCATGGGTTATGTCTCTGTGAGAAATGAGAGTAGCATCTCTTTGTAAGAAATATAATATCCTGCTTCATCCTT